>NC_088401.1:13291495-13406163 GCF_034236695.1 Oncorhynchus nerka | reverse complement strand
GAGAGAGAGAGAGAGAGAGAGAGAGAGAGAGAGAGAGCGAGAGGAGAGAGAGTGAGAGAGTGAGAGAGAGAGAGAGAGAGAGAGAGAGAGAGAGAGAGCGTGAGTAAGAGAGAGAGAGAGAGAGTGAGAGAGAGAGAGAAGAGAGAGAGAGAGCGAGAGAGAGAGAGAGAGAGAGAGAGCGAGAGAGAGAGAGTAGAGAGAGTGAGAGAGGAGTGAGAGAGAGAGAGAGAGAGAGAGAGAGAGTGAAAGAGAGAGAGAGGAGAGACAAAAATGGAATTAGAATGCCTAGAATGGATATTCTCATTCAGATTGATTGATTGGTATTATTATTATTATTATTATTATAATACCATGGATAGCAAAGAGGAAGACTGATATATTTAGAACAAAAAAATAATACATGTTCCTATTAACATTCTGTGCTGGCTTTGAGAAATTTATATGACAAGTGGCCATCTTGTTATCAATACCCCTGTGGTGTTTGTGCTAAGCTGAATTTCTGCTGTCATGGGTGGTATCACATATGAACTATGAAACAGTCCCATCAGACCCACGTGCTTAACATGGCAAGTGGCAAACAGACATTTGCTCCCAGAAATTATCATTAGATGATTTGTAACAGAGGTGTGGCAGGAGTGGGAGGGAGGGAGGGGAGGGAGGGTGGGGGGAGGGAGGGAGGATGAAGGGAAGTGGAGGGAGAAGAGGGGGATGAGAGAATAGAAGGAAGGGAAGGATGGAGAGGGAAGAAGAGGAGGAAGAAAGAAGAAGAGGGAGGGGTGGTAATGGAAGATGGATGGAGGACGAGATGGAGGTGGGTACGAGGGTGGTGGGTGGGGGAAGAGGGAGGATGGACATGTGAGGTTTTGATAAATGAGAGACAATTTGATACACAACTCGGAGTGACTTTTTGATTTGACAAGAATCCATCTAGAGAGAGAGATAGGAAGTCCTGTATCTACAGATAGAGAGAGTCCTGTATCTACAGATAGAGAGAGTCCTGTATCTACAGACAGAGAGAGTCCTGTATCTACAGATAGAGAGAGTCCTGTATCTACAGATAGAGAGTCCTGTGTATCTACAGATAGAGAGTCCTGTATCTACAGATAGAGAGAGTCCTGTATCTACAGATAGAGAGAGTCCTGTATACAGATAGGAGAGAGTCCTGTATCTACAGATAGAGAGTCCTGTATCTACAGATAGAGAGTCCTGTATCTACAGATAGAGAGTCCTGTATCTACAGATAGAGATAGAGTCCTGTATCTACAGATAGAGAGTCCTGTATCTAGAGATAGAGAGTCCTGTATCTAGAGATAGAGAGAGTCCTGTATCTACAGATAGAGTCCTGTATCTAGAGATAGAGAGAGTCCTGTATCTACAGATAGAGAGAGTCCTGTATCTACAGATAGAGAGAGAGTCCTGTATCTACAGATAGATAGAGAGTCCTGTATCTACAGATAGATAGAGAGTACTGTATCTACAGATAGAGAGAGAGTCCTGTATCTACAGATAGATAGAGAGTCCTGTATCTACAGATAGATAGAGAGTCCTGTATCTACAGATAGATAGAGAGTCCTGTATCTACAGATAGAGAGAGTCCTGTATCTAGAGATAGAGAGAGTCCTGTATCTACAGATAGAGTAGAGTCCTGTATCTACAGATAGAGAGAGTCCTGTATCTACAGATAGAGAGTCCTGTATCTACAGATAGAGAGAGTCCTGTATCTACAGATAGAGAGTCCTGTATCTACAGATAGAGAGTCCTGTATCTACAGATAGAGAGAGTCCTGTATCTACAGATAGAGAGTCCTGTATCTACAGATAAGATAGAGAGTCCTGTATCTACAGATAGATAGAGAGTCCTGTATCTACAGATAGAGAGAGTCCTGTATCTAGGGATAGAGTCCTATATCTAGAGATAGAGAGAGTCCTGTATCTACAGATAGATAGAGTCCTGTATCTACAGATAGAGTTAGAGTCCTGTATCTACAGATAGAGAGAGTCCTGTATCTACAGATAGAGATAGAGTCCTGTATCTACAGATAGTGTAGAGTTGTATCTACAGATAGAGAGTTGTTTTTGAAACTTCTGTATGTTGTCTAATGTTTACTTTAATGTTTGCTGTTTTTCATGCCAATAAAGCCCTTGAATTGAATTGAATTATAGAGTCCTGTCTACCTCAGTCCTGTACTTTGAGAATGTTAGAGTCCTGTATCTCAGATAGAATAGAGTCCTGTATCTAGAGATAGAGATAGAATTGAATTGAGATTGAGGAGTCACTGTATCTACAGATAGAGTCCTGTATCTACAGATAGAGATAGAGTTCTGTATCTAGAGATAGAGATAGAGTCCTGGTCATGTATCTAGAGATAGAGATAGAGTCCTGTATCTGAGATAGAGTCATGTATCTAGAGATAGAGAGGAGTCCTGTATCTAGAGATAGAGTTCTGTATCTAGAGATAGAGAGTCCTGTATCTAGAGATAGAGGGAGTCATGTATCTAGAGATAGAGAGAGTCCTATATCTAGAGATAGAGATAGAGTCCTGTATCTAGAGATATAGATAGAGTCATGTATCTAGAGATAGGGAGAGAGTCCTGTATCTAGAGATAGGGAGAGAGTCCTGTATCTAGAGATAGAAGAGAGTCCTGTATAGAGATAGAGATAGAGTCCTTATCTAGAGATAGAGAGAGAGTCCTGTATCTAGAGATAGAAGAGAGTCATGTATCTAGAGATAGAGAGAGTCCTGTATCTACAGATAGAGTCCTGTATCTCTAGAGAGTCCTGTATCTACAGATAGAGTCCTGTATCTAGAGATAGAGAGTCCTGTATCTACTAGAGAGTCCTGTATCTACAGATAGATAGAGTCCTGTATCTACAGATAGAGAGTCCTGTATCTAGAGATCTACAGATAGAGAGTCCTGTATCTAGAGATAGAGATAGAGTCCTGTATCTAGAGATTGGGTCTGTATCTGATATGAGAGTCCTGTATCTAGAGATAGAGAGTCCTGTATCTAGAGATAGAGGTCCTGCATCTACAGAAGTCATGTATCTAGAGATAGAGAGAGTCCTGTATCTAGAGATAGAGAGAGTCCTGTATCTACAGATAGAGAGAGAGTCCTGTATCTACAGATAGATAGAGAGTCCTGTATCTACAGATAGATAGTACTAGAGATAGAGAGAGTCCTGTATCTACAGATAGAGAGAGAGTCCTGTATCTACAGATAGAGAGAGAGTCCTGTATCTAGAGATAGAGGAAGTCCTGTATCTAGAGATAGAGGGAGTCCTATATCTAGAGATAGGGAGAGAGTCCTGTATCTAGAGATAGAGGAGTTCTGTATCTAGAGATAGAGAGAGTCCTGTATCTAGAGATAGAGATAGAGTCATGTATCTAGAGATAGAGGGAGTCCTGTATCTAGAGATGAGGGAGAGAGTCCTGTATCTAGAGATAGAGAGAGAGTAGTCCTGTATCTAGAGATAGAGGGAGTCATGTATCTAGAGATAGAGAGAGAGTCAGTCCTGTATCTAGAGATAGGAGAGAGTCCTGTATCTAGAGATAGTCCTGTATCTAGAGATAGAGTCCTATATCTAGAGATAGGAGAGAGTCCTGTATCTAGAGATAGAGGGAGTCATGTATCTAGAGATAGAGAGAGAGTCCTGTATCTAGAGATAGAGTATCTAGAGAGATAGAGTCCTGTATCTAGAGATATAAGATAGAGATAGGAGAAGTCCTGTATCTAGAGATAGAGAGAGAGTCATGTATCTAGAGATAGAGAGAGAGTCCTGTATCTAGAGATAGAGATAGAGTCTGTATCTAGAGATAGAGATAGAGTCCTGTATCTAGAGATAGAGAGTCCTGTATCTAGAGATAGAGAGAGAGTCCTGTATCTAGAGATAGAGAGTCATGTATCTAGAGATAGGGAGAGAGTCCTGTATCTAGAGATAGAGAGTCCTGTATCTAGACAGAGAGAGAGTCCTGTATCTACAGATAGAGAGATCTACAGATAGAGAGTCCTGTATCTACAGATAGAGAGTCCTGTATCTACAGAGATAGAGTCCTGTATCTGCAGATAGAGAGTCCTGTATCTAGAGATAGAGAGTCCTGTATCTAGAGATAGAGAGAGTCCTGTATCTAGAGATAGAGAGAGTCCTGTATCTACAGATAGAGAGATAGAGAGAGAGAGTCCTGTATCTAGAGATAGAGATAGAGTCCTGTATCTAGAGATATAGATAGAGTCCTGTATCTAGTCTGTATAGATAGAGGAGTCCTGTATCTAGAGATAGAGAGAGAGTCCTGTATCTAGAGATAGAGAGAGAGTCCTGTATCAGATAGAGTATCTACAGAGATAGAGTCCTGTATCTACTAGAGATAGATAGAGAGTCCTGTATCAACAGATAGAGTCCTGTATCTACAGATAGAGAGAGTCCTGTCTACAGATCTGTATCAGATAGATAGAGTCCTGTATCTAGAGATAGAGAAAGTCCTGTATCTACAGATAGAGAGTCCCTGTAGAGAGTCCTGTATCTACAGATAGAGAGTCCTGTATCTACAGATAGAGAGAGTCCTGTATCTACAGATAGAGAGTCCTGTATCTACAGATAGAGATAGAGTCCTGTATCTACAGATAGAGAGAGTCCTGTATCTACAGATAGAGAGTCCTGTATCTACAGATAGAGAGAGTCCTGTATCTACAGATAGAGAGTCTGTATCTACAGATGTCTGTATCTACAGATAGTCCTGTATCTACAGATAGAGTCCTGTATCTACAGATAGAGAGTCCTGTATCTACAGATAGAGAGTCCTGTATCTACAGATAGAGTCCTGTATCTACAGATAGAGAGTCCTGTATCTACAGATAGAGAGTCCTGTATCTAGAGATAGAGAGTCCTGTATCTACAGATAGATAGAGAGTCCTGTATCTACAGATAGGAGAGTCCTGTATCTACAGATAGAGAGAGTCCTGTATCTAGGGATAGAGTCCTATATCTAGAGATAGAGAGTCCTGTATCTACAGATAGAGATAGAGAGTCCTGTATCTATAGAGAGAGAGTCCTGTATCTACAGATAGATAGATTGTTTTGAAACTTCTGTATGTGTAATGTTTACTGTTAATTTTTGCTGTTTTTCACTTCATATATTCACTACCTCACTTACTTTTAAACACATGTTTTCCAGATTGAAGAATTGATAGAGTCCTGTATCTACAGATAGAGTCCTGTATCTAGAGATAGAGATAGAGTCCTGTATCTAGAGATAGAGATAGAGTCCTGTATCTAGAGATAGAGATAGAGTGAGATAGAGGAGTCATGTATCTAGAGATAGAGAGAGAGTCCTGTATCTAGAGATAGAGATAGAGTTCTGTATCTAGAGATAGAGATAGAGTCCTGTATCTAGAGATAGAGATAGAGTCATGTATCTAGAGATGAGGGAGTCCTGTATCTAGAGATAGAGTCCAATATCTAGAGATAGGGAGAGACTCCTGTATCTAGAGATAGAGGGAGTCATGTATCTAGAGATAGAGAGAGAGTCCTGTATCTAGAGATAGGGAGAGAGTCATGTATCTAGAGATAGAGGGAGTCCTGTATCTTAGAGTCCTTATATCTAGAGATAGGGAGAGAGTCCTGTATCTAGAGATAGAGGGAGTCATGTATCTAGAGATAGAAGAGAGTCCTGTATCTAGAGATAGAGATAAGTCCTGTATCTAGAGATATAGATAGAGTCCTGTATCTGAGATGAGAGAGTCCTGTATCTAGAGATAGAGAGAGTCCTGTATCTAGAGATAGAGAGAGAGTCCTGTATCTAGAGATAGAGATACAGTCCTTTATCTAGAGATAGAGAGAGAGTCCTGTATCTAGAGATAGAGGGGAGTCATGTATCTAGAGATAGAGAAGAGTCCTGTATCTAGAGATAGAGAGAGTCATGTATACCTGCCTTCTTCTCTGGCTGTTTGTTTGGATAGATAACACCTCCACACATCAAGGACTCATTTTTGCATGCTTTCTCCTCTGTTGCCAGCTCTTCATTAATTTCTCCTTTCCCCTTACTATCTTCATGTTTCTCTGAGGCTCAGCCATAAATACATTTTTCCAGGGCAGTTGATGATACACCATACATCCTGTGTACGTCTAATGATCCAAGTGGCCTGGCAGTCCAGCACCTACATACAATGACAAGCCAGATCATTTAAAGTGAGATGAGGAGTAGGGATGGGAGGGGAGTGATAGGGTGAAAGGTGATCCAATCAAATAAAATTGTATTAGTCTTGTCTGAATACAACAATGCGTTGTAGACTTGGTCAAGCACATTAACAACAGATGTAGACATTACAGTGAAATGCTCTACATTAACCCTGTTAGTACTCTAGGGGCAGTATTTCATTTTTGATAAAAAGAAGTTTTTAAGCGCAATATTTTGTCACGAAAAGATGACGAATATGCTTGAATTGATAGTTTTGGAAAGAAGAGACTCTTACATTTCCAGAACTGCAAAGATTTTCACTGTGAGTCCCTTTTAGAACAAATGCTTCAAAAACCAAGATTATGACCGACCAGAAATTAACAGATTTTTGAGGCTACGTTTTCCATGACGCCTTATATGGCTTGGAATCGACAGAATGAACGGACACTTTATCTTGTTTCCCAAGGTCTGCAGCATTGTGACGTATTTGTAGGCATATCATTGGAAGATTGACCATAAGAGACTACATTGCCAAGTGTTTGGTGTCTGCGTGGCATTTGGTGCGCAAAATCAGCTCCCAGTATTTTTCCATTCAAATCAGACAACAAAGCAGGCTTCAAGGACGGTTTTCAATGGACCGATATATGACAAACCACCTTCAGGATTGATTCAAACAACGTTTTCCATGTTTCAGTCGATATTATGGAGTTAATTAGGAAAAAGTTTGACGTGTAGGTGACTGAATTTTGGTTAGTTTGGTAGCCAAATGCATAGTAACAAAGGGAACGATGTGTCCTACACAAGAATCTTTCAGGAAAAACTGGACATCTGCTATGTAACTGAGAGTCTCCTCATTGAAACATCTGAAGTTCTTCAAAGGTAAATTATTTTATTTGATTCCTTGGCTGGTTTTTGTGAATATGTTGCGTGCTAAATGCTAACGCTAAATGCTAAGCTAGCTATCACCACTCTTACACAAATTATTGATTTTCTCTGGTTCTAAAGCATATTTTGAAAATCTGAGACGACAGGATTATTAAGAAAAGGATAAGATTGAGAGCAGGCATATTTATTTCATTTCATTTGCGATTTTTAGAAATCGCTAACGTTGCGTTATGGTAATGAGCTTGAGGCTGTAGTAACGATACCGCATGCGGGATGGGGCGGACTATGAGGTTAACAACAGATGTAGACATTACAGTGAAATGCTGACTTACATTAACAACAGATGTAGACATTACAGTGAAATGCTGACTTACATTAACAACAGATGTAGACATTACAGTGAAATGCTGACTTACATTAACCAACAGTTGTAGACATTACAGTGAAATGCTGACTTACATTAACAACAGATGTAGACATTACAGTGAAATGCTGACTTACATTAACCAACAGTTGTAGACATTACAGTGAAATGCTGACTTACATACCTTAAGGGAAAATTTTGGCAGTAGCTGTATGGTTAGTGAGAAAGTCCATATTGCAAATGTACGGTCCCTTACTAGACGTCCGAAATCGTTTGTAAAATTCGCGGACGGCGTCGGGCCGAGCGGCAGGGCCGGACCTACCAGGAAGTCATCAAATGAACTTTGTCGGACATTCGGTTTCCGTTTTACAAAAATAATAAGATTTTGGTCATTTTGCCGCTGTCCCGGAAATTCCCACAAGAGGGCATAAGCAATCATATTGCTATTGGACAAAACATCACGATTCACGACGGGGCCTTATCTCGAAAACTGAAAATATTTAGAAGCCGAAACTCGGTGAGCGTAGGGCGGCATAATGGGCAGTTGGCCCCGAACAAGATGGCGTCTAGGCCTCAACGGTTTTGAGTTATGGCCATTTATCTGGGATTAAAGGTCCAAAATGAAAATAGAGAAATTATTTTTCCACTTCACGTCAAAGTCAAGGAGCCTCCGGTGTCAATAAAAAAAGAACCAGCCATTTATCTATCGTCATTTAAGAGAAATCGTACAACGACACCTTGGTGATGTTCACGGATAGTTTTTTTTTTTTCAACGGTTACAGATCCAGTTGCAGGGTGTTCTTACGAATCTTTTTAAAGTGTGCTGCGGAGCTCTGCGAGATTTCTGTGATTTTCTATGATTTTCTGAAATAACACACACTCACTAAACCCTCCGTAAATAACTCAGTTCTTAACGTAAAGACTTAAAACTCAGGATTCTGTAAAGGCATACCCCAATCATGATATGAGTTTATTTATAGCTTCCTGTGCCAACCGGAAGTGCCTTAAATGGTGTCACAGTGGCAGTTTCCAAGGGTTAAAAAGGTCAGATCTTTTCAAAACTTCATATGTGTGATTAGGCAACCCCCATAAACTGTAAGTCAGTCATTTCTCCCAACAGATGTCAAAGAAAAGCTCTCTCTCACACACACACACAGAAACACACACACAGCAAGGATGGAGTGACAAAGTGCGGTGCTTAAAGACACACAAAGCCTAAAAAGTGGGTTTGGTGTCAATTGGTATCAGTTTGGTGTCAGAATGACATCTAATTGACTGATGGACACTGACTTGCTAGTTGACTTTTGTACATTAGCAATATGTTTAAACGGAGAGGGACCATCACCAAAATGGCATTCTGAAATCAACACAAAAAATGGCATCACCATAGTCTCCAGACTGTGCCGAGTTCAACGAGACGCCCCGCTTGACCGTAGCTCGCTCTGAGTGCAGTGACCTTGAAAAAAAGCAGAACCAAAATGAAGCCTGGCCCTCAATGTCATTTGCTTTTGGGTGACAGTGAGAGAACCGTTAGGGTGAGAAGCACAATTCGACCTCAGGTACGTTCCTAAGGTCCTCCCGATCCGTGCAAGCCTAACCTTGACTGTGTAGCATTAACCCTTAATAGTTAAAAGAAGGTGTTTACTTCAAAGAGTTTGCATTGACTTCTCTCCCCATAGGAATACATTGCCTGCACCCCTAAATTCAACCTGAAGTCTATATGGGTTATGAATGCCGTATGAACCTGTCTTTGGTAACAGTCCATCAGGCCAGTATGAGGTCTACCTGTGTTGATTCTAAGCTTCCTGGACCAACCGGAAGTGGTTAAAATCACCCTAAAAGTGTTTTTCCATTACCTGCCTGCAGTTTGATAGACATAGTGCATTCAACCCTGTGTAAATCAGTCAATTCTTAACGTAAGGACTTAAAACTCAGGATTCTGTAAAAGCATACCCCAGTGAGGATATGTGTTGACTTATAGCTTCCTGTGCCAACCGGAAGTGCCTTAATTGGTGTCTCAGGGGCTGTTTCGAGGGGTTAAAAAGTCAGATCTGTCCAAAACTTCATATGTGTGATTAGGCAACCCCATGAACTGTAAATCAGTCATTTTTCCCATAAAATTTCAAAGGAAAACTAAATCACACAGACACACAACTTGGAAGGAGGGACGTATTGGGGTTGTAGAGACAGACAGTGCCTCCAATAGTTAGCTTTGTTCGAGCTAAAAAGAACCGTCAGACCTAGAGTTCCGAAACTTTAGAAACCTGTTCTAGACCTCGGGTCGATAGTGCGTGGTGAGTTAGGTGGCTCTAGAAGGTTCTCGGACCGAGAAATAGCCTCGTACATTTGCAATGACTTCAATTCATTTTGACCATTACGAAAATGGCGACATTTAGAAAAGTCTCAGAGACACAAGACTAGGTGCATTGAAACCGGCTCGGCCCATAGAGACGGACCCCAACGTTTCGGTCCGATAGCTCATTCAAGGACCCCATAGCAAGGCATTGAAAAAGTGGATTTTCAGCACCAATTAGGGTTTTACTCGGGCGCCGAAGGACCTATCGAGCCGAAACTCGGGATTCGGGGTCGCCTCACATAGGCCTTCACATAATGTCCGACCTGGACCCGCAGCTAGAACGTAACTATGTGTTTTACGTTTTATTATGTTTTAAACTAATGGCGCTGTGAATTATGGGCCTGCTCTGACATATGTGATAGTTGGCTTCTAAATGAGTTGGAAAAAGTGGGTTTGGTGTCAATTGGTATCAGTTTGGTGTCAGAATGACATCTAATTGACTGGTGGACACTGACTTGCTAGTTGACTTTTGTACATTAGCAATATGTTTAAACGGAGAGGGACCATCACCAAAATGGCATTCTGAAATCAACACAAAAATGGCATCACCATAGTCTCCAGACTGTGCAGAGTTCAACGAGACGCCCGCTTGACCGTAGCTCGCTCTGAGTGCAGTGACCTTGAAAAAAAAGCAGAACCAAAATGAAGGCCTGGCCCTCAATGTCATTTGCTTTTGGGTGACAGTGAGAGAACCGTTAGGGTGAGAAGCACAATTCGACCTCAGGTACGTTCCTAAGGTCCTCCCGATCCGTGCAAGCCTAACCTTGACCGTGTGGCATTAACCCTTAACAGTTAAAAGAAGGTGTTTACTTCAAAGAGTTTGCATTGACTTCTCTCCCCATAGGAATACATTGCCTGCACCTCTAAATTCAACCTGAAGCCTATGTGGGTTATGAATGCCTTATGAACCTGTCTTCTATGACAGTCCATCAGACCACTATGAGGTCTACCTGTGTCGATTCTAAGCTTCCTGGAGCAACCGGAAGTGGTTAAATTGACCCAAAAGGTGTTTTGATGTACATAACCTTCAAAGGTGAAAATGACTACATTCAACCCTGTGTAGATCGTAGATCAGTCAATTCTTAACTTAAAGACTTAAAACTCAGGATTCTGTAAGTTTCTATGTCAATCAAGACATGGGTTTACTTATAGCTTCCTGTGCCAACCGGAAGTGCCTTTAATGGTGTCACAGTGGCAGTTTCCAAGGGTTAAAAAGGTCAGATCTTTTCAAAACTTCATATGTGTGACTAGGTAACCCTCATGAACTGTAAATCAGTCATTTCTCCCAACAGATGTCAAAGAAAAGCTCTCACACGCACACACAGCAAGGATGGAGTTAAAAAGTGCGGTGCTCAAAGACACAGAGAGCAGGCAATGGCATAAACATAATCTCTAGGCCGTGCCGAGTTCAACGAGATATCCCGCTTGACCGTAGCTCGCTCGGTCTAAGCGCAGCGACCATTAGAAAAGTAGGCCCAAAATGAAGCCTGCCCCACAACGTCATTTGCTTTTGGGTGACAGTGAGAGAACCGTTAGGTGAGAAGCACAATTCGACCTCAGGTACGTTCCTAAGGTCCTCCGATCCGTGCAAGCCTAACCTTGACCGTGTGGCATTAACCCTTAATAGTTAAAAGAAGGTGTTTACTTCAAGAGTTTGCATTGACTTCTCTCCCCATAGGAATACATTGCCTGCACCCTAAATTCAACCTGAAGCCTATATGGGTTATGAATGCCGTATGAACCTGTCTTTGGTAACAGTCCATCAGGCTAGTATGAGGTCTACCTGTGTTGATTCTAAGCGTCCTGAACCAACCGGAAGTGGTTAAAATCACCCTAAAAGTGTTTTTCCATACCCTGCCTGCAGTTTGAAGGACATAGTGCATTCAACCCTGTGTAAATCAGTCAATTCTCAACGTAAGCACTTAAAACACAGGATTCTGTAAAAGCATACCCCAGTGAGGATATGTTGACTTATAGCTTCCTGTGCCAACCGGAAGTGCCATAATTGGTGTCTCAGGGGCTGTTTCGAGGGGTTAAAAAAGTCAGATCTTTCCAAAACTTCATATATGTGATTAGGCAACCCCCATGAACTGTAAATCAGTCATTTTTCCCATAAAATTTCAAGGGAAAACTAAATCACACAGACACACAACTTGGAAGGAGGGACGTATTGGGGTTTGTAGAGACAGACAGTGCCTCCAATAGTTAGCTTTGTTCGAGCTAAAAAAGAACCGTCAGACCTAGAGTTCCGAAACTTTAGAAACCTGTTCTAGACCTCAGGTCGATAGTGCGTGGTGAGTTACGTGGCTCTAGACGGTTCTCGGACCGAGAAACAGCTTCGTACATTTGCAATGACTTCAATTCATTTTGACCATTACGAAAATGGCGACATTTAGAAATGTCTCAGAGACACAAGACTAGGTGCATTGCGACCGTCTCGGCCCATATAGACAGACCCCAACGTTTCTGTCCGATAGCTCATTCAAGGACCCCGTAGCAAGTCATGGAAAAAAGTGGATTTTCAGCACCAATTAGGGTTTTGCTCGGACACCAAATGACCGATCGAGCCGAAACTTGGGATTCGGGGTCGCCTCAGCTAGGCCTACACGTAACATAAGAAATGGACCCGCAGCTAGAACGTAACTACGTGTTTTATGTTTTTTTTTATGGTTTGAACCAAAGGCGTTGTGAATTTTGGGCCAGCTCTGAAGTATGTGATAGTTGGCTACTAAACGAGTTGGAAAAAGTGGGTTTAGTGTCAGTTTGTATCAGTTTGGTGTCAGAATGATATCTAATTGACTGATGGACGGTGACTTGCTGGTGACTTTTGTCCATTTGCAATATGTTTAAACAGTGAGGTACCATCACCAAAAGTGACATTCTGAAATCAACCCTAACGAGCCATTGAGATGAACCAGAATCACTGCCCAGCCATCCCGAGTTCATCGGGCCAGTCAATTTCACATTCCTGCAGGATTTTTATAGCATGACAAATTCGTGATGGTACCTGCCCATTGAACCATATTGCAAATGCACAGTGACTTTGCAAAAGTGAGAAAACATAAACAAATGGACATGATGAAATCAACACAACGAGTGATGGAAAGGTACAACTATCACTGCTCGGCCATCCTGTGTTCATCAGGCCATTGTTCATCAGACCAGTCAATTTTGCATTTTTGAGCATGTCAAATTTCATATGGTAATTTTTTTGAGCATGTCCATTGAACCATATTGCAAATGCACGTGCACTTGCAATATGATTCTATAGTGAAAAAACATCACCTAATGGACATGATGAAATCAACACAACGAGTGATGGAAATGTACAACTATCACTGCTCGGCCATCCTGTGTTCATCAGACCAGTCAATTTTGCATTCCTGCAGGATTTTTATAGCATGACAAAATCGTGATGGTACCTGCCCATTGAACCATATTGCAAATGCACAGTGACTTTGGAAAAGTGCACAACAAGAAAACATAAACAAATGGACATGATGAAATCAACACAACGAGTGATGGAAAGGTACAACTATCACTGCTCGGCCATCCTGTGTTCATCAGGCCAGTCAATTTTGCATTTTTGAGCATGTCAAATTTCATATGGTAAATGCCCATTGAAATGCACGTGCACTTGCAATATGATTCTATAGTGAAAAAAACATCACCAAATGGACATGATGAAATCAACACAACGAGTGATGGAAAGGAACAACTATCACTGCCCGGCCATCCCGAGTTCATCAGGCCAGTCAATTTTGCATTTCTGCAGGATTTTTGAGCATGTCAAATTTCTTATGGCATTTGGCCTCCCAAAAATTCCTTATGCACAAGTTAAAAAAATCCAAATAAATTATGATAATAAAATTGGACTAAAGTATGTTGATACAAGTTCTTACACATGTGTAATTGACACAAAATTCGAAAGAATTTTGAAAAACAGTCCAGAAAGCACTTTTTTAAGGGTGTGTGAAGTTTTTTACAAAATTTTGACATTTTTGACTTTTGACTTTTGACCTATGAAATCATATTGAAAATGGACAAAACATATTCCTTATGCGCATGTAAAAAAAAAAATAATAATGATAATAAAATTGGACAAAAGTATATTCATACAGTTCTTACACATGTGTAATTGACAAAAAAATCGAAAGAATTTCGTTGAAAAACGGTCCAGAAATGGTTTGTCCGATGCCAATGCATTTTTGATAAGGCAAAAAATTCATTTTTTGCTTTTGGACGTTGACAATTGGGTTACATTTCCAATATGAAAAACCACGGTGGAGCGGATTCGCCACCTGTTGAATTTTTAAAGTGTTACAACTGGCAATTGCCATATGGCATTTGCAATTAACAACAGATGTAGACATTGCATGAATCAACGCCCCGAATTGGGTGGTATTGGACAATGTGTATATGGTTTGTACATTAACAACAGATAGACATTACAGTGAAATGCTGACCATTCATTTTTGTACCAATACAGGGGGTCAGTGAAATGCCTTACATTAACCAACAGTTGTAGACATTACAGTGAAATGCTGACTTACATTAACAACAGATGTAGACATTACAGTGAAATGCTGACTTACATTAACAACAGATGTAGACATTACAGTGAAATGCTGACTTACATTAACAACAGATGTAGACATTACAGTGAAATGCTGACTTACATTAACAACAGATGTAGACATTACAGTGAAATGCTGACTTACATTAACAACAGATGTAGACATTACAGTGAAATGCTGACTTACAAGCCCTTAACCAACAGTGCAGTTCACAAAATAGAGTTAAGAAAATATTTACTAAATAAACTAATGTGAAAGATTTGATAAAGAGTTACACAATAAAATAACAATAACAGATGTAGACATTACTACTGTATATACAGGGGTACCGGTACCGAGTCAATGTGTGGGGCTACAGGTTAGTCGAGGTCATTTGTACATGTAGGGAGAGTTAAAGTGACTATGCATAGATAATAAACAGAGAGTAGCAGCAGTGTAAAAGGGGGGGGGGGGGGGTGTTAATGCAAATAGTCTGGGTAGCCATTTGATTAGCTGTTTTAGAGTCTTATGGCTTGGGGGTAGAAGCTGTTAAAAAGCCTTTAGGACCTCGACTTGGCGCTCCGGTTCCGTTTGCCGTGCGGTAGCAGAGAGCAAGGAAATTACACCATTGTCTTCATCTCAGTGTCGTTTAGAAGGGGGAAGGTGATATGACGGCCATTCTCCCAGTCTGCTGCTCATTCATGCATGCTGAGCCTTGGAGTTGAGTGACTGACAGACCTTGACCAAATAAGATACAAGTCTATTTTGTTCACCCATCAGGTTGTCACAGTGAATCTGGGGTTGGACAGGAGGGTCTGGAACATTCTCCATCTCATTCCCATACAATTTGCATTAAAAAAAACATAGATACCACAGACACCCGGAGGAAAACAAAATGTCCGCCCCAGCACGGACATTAGTACCATGACTGAGTATATGCTGCCCCTCCCACCACATACCCCAGTCAACCTCGTTAGCCTCATCACTATTGTCGTGACGTTGTATTAGTTAACGTGACGACTGTTGTTCATCGAGTGATTAAAGTTTCTAATTGCGTGATTAACTGAATCAAGCAATTATTAACTCATTAACCTGGGGCACCATGGGAAAACTAGTTTTTATTGAGTTTCTATTTCGCAAATGAACTCAAAGAATATCAGAATATCGATTTTACAACAGCCGCTAATTACCCAGTTGCCTCTACCAATCTCGTTCTGAACGTCGTATAGCCCGTGAATCTGCACGGACCCGGGTCTCACCAATGAGTTCGTACCACACCAATCTCAGTTGAATATTTATTTACTAAAAAGCTAAAATGATGATAAAAGATACACATAGACAAAACACACTATAGGCTATTGATTAGAACTTAGTATAACGGGCCAACACACTATGGCGCGTGTTACCCACAATGGGGATTTCAAAGAGAGAGAGAAAAAAGAAAGTACACGAGAGAAACATACATTTGGGTGAATTTGTCAGCTAAGCTATTTTAACCCTAGCCTTGCCCCAAACTGCCACTCTTATGGGTCAGAATACAATGATGTCATTACGTGGGGATGACCTCCGAGGATTCTCTGCGTGGACCGTTCAGGCTGCTCGATGAACCACTACTCCGGCGCACCTCTCTGATCGTCCCTCCGATGTCAGTGTCCTTTTGGCTTAGGAGTCTGTTCCCTCACCCTTGCTCTGGAAGGGGTCTTCTGAGGACAGACAGCTCTGTAGTTCAGAGCTCACAGCGTATGAATGAAACCTTTTTAGATACCACGATTCACTGGGATTGGATGCTAAGGGGGTCCGGCTTGAATTCACCCGCTTAGACACAGCTACTCATCCGTAGCTTGGGTAGAAAATTATTTATTTGTCTTCAAACTTGTGTTAGGTTCTGGGTTCGTTGACTTTTTAGACCTTGGCTGCAGCTTGGGCCACGTAGTCTTGTCTGTGGGCGTAACGCCTTTAGGGCAATTCTCTGGGCGTACCAAGTTAATGAGGGCAAGGTCTAGATTTCACTCAAATCCAATTTTAGACAACTAACTTAACATTTCATCTTTACCAAAACATTCCCTTTCATTTGGACATTTTCCACACAACGTACAATGTATAAACATCAAACATATACTAGGAAAGGAAAGGAATTTGTCTGTGGCCTGAGATTTACCAGGGGCATGAGGGTCATTAAACCCCCACATTTTCACACCCCTAGACCTCTCCTCCTCTGTTGGGGTTGAGAGATAATCTGTAGGGTTGTGGTCTCTTGTAACCTGACCTGGTCAGGACAGTCATGACACTATGTACCTCCCGAAGAAAAACTACATCAAGCCTTTTCGGTTTTATTACCAAACCCTCTTATTACTGTCCCTTCCCCATTAATATTGAGAGAATCTACCATTACTACCTCTATATATTACTACCTCTATGGATCTCCTGATCCACCTCAACTGAGGCCACAGACCCCTGACTCCCCTCAGCCACATCCCTCTCAACACTCCCCACTTGCACCCCATCACTTGTACCCGGGCATCTCCTCCACTACCTGGGAGACTAGCCCCACCTGAACCCTCCTCTACCCCATCACTCGTACTGGGCATCTACTCAACAGTCTGGGGAAATGGCTCCCCAGATCCATCCTTACCTCCTAAAATATTTTTTTCTGCTGCACATCACACGCTATGTTCCCCTCTTTCCCCAGACTGTTGAGTAGATGCCCAGTACAAGTGATGGGGTAGAGGAGGGGGTTCAGGTGGGGCTAGTCTCCCAGGTAGTGGAGGAGATGCCCGGGTACAAGCTGCAACTCAGTACCCTTAACACAGACAACTTGTTCCTCAGCAACGGGTGCTTGTGGCGGCTCTACCACTGTTGGCCCACCTCTCCCTACATTAGAGGGCCCAGGCATTACGAGGACCACCTGCGCCCCTCCCTCCGCCTTCTCCCTTTTTGGGCAAGCATGTCGCTTATGGCCAACATCCCCACACTCAAAACGCCGTTGACTACCCGTACTAGCATAAGCCATATACATTCTATTGTCATACTTGACTTTAAACGATAACTCTGCTCCGGTGAGTCCAAAAACATAAACACCTGTTGCAAAAACGACATAACCTGTTTCAGAGCAAGTTTAAATAAACTTCCCAAACGTCAATGCTCCAATAGCTCATTGGGAATAAAACACTCTTCTTTAAGAAGTACACCATGCTCAACCATCTGATCGGCAAAACACTCTTCTTATAGAAGCACACCTGCTCAACCATCCCAGCATGCAGAGAGAAAGAGAGAGAGAGACAGAGAGAGAGAGAGAGAGAGAGAGAGAGAGAGGGGAGAGAGAGAGATAGAGAGAGAGAGAGAGAGAGAGAGAGAGAGAGAGAGAGAGAGAGTGCAAGAGAGAGACAGAGAGAGAGAGTGAAAGACAGTAAGAGAGAGAGAGTGAGAGAGAGAGAGAGAGAGTGAGAGAGAGAGAGAGAGAGAGAGAGAGAGAGAGAGAGAGAGAGAGAGAGAGAGAGAGAGAGAGAGAGAGAGAGCGAGAGGAGAGAGTGAGAGAGAATGAGAGAGAGTAAGAGAGAGAGAGAGAGAGAGTGAGAGAGAGAGAGAGATGGAGAGAGAGAGCGAGAGGAGAGAGAGAGAGAGAGAGAGAGAGAGAGAGAGTGAGAGAGAGAGAGTAAGAGAGAGAGAGAGAGTGAGAGAGCGAGAGAGAGAGAGCGAGAGAGAGAGAGAGAGAGAGAGAGCGAGCGAGAGGAGACTTGACTTTTGGTCTTTCTTTATTGAAACATTCTCAATTCATTTAAAACTCACCCCCCCCACTCCTAAAATAAAAAAATAAAAATAAAAATATATCCTGTACAAATCACCATACACAAAAAACCTCTCCTACAACCGTATATCCAAAACATCTTCCCCAGCAATACAGACAGCCCCCCCAACACACCATATCTCCTCAAACATCTCCACACATTTGATCATTTTATAGAACTCAAACTCAACCCCTAAGGCGCAGAGACCATCCCATTAAACAGTAGTAAAGGGTCTGTTATCCCCCACCTTTGACCCTGTTCCTCCTTGTTAGCCAAATAGCTAACTTTGCCTGAGCAAACAGAAAATTCAACAAAACACATTTTTCTTTCTCCTTACTCGAATACCTGTATCCCATTATAAACATCCCAACAGCAAAAACCACCCCCAACCTGTCACACAGACATTCCAACAGAGACATTAATGGCATTAACCTGGTGCACACAGAAAACACATGAATTACAGTTTCTTTCATTTGACAGAAAGGACACCCCTGCCCAATTCCCGGATCAACCCGTGCCAACCAGCTGTTAGTGGCCAGGGCTCCATGAAGAACCCTCCACTGGGTTCCACTGGTCCTCTTTGGTACTGGGGGTTTGTAGAGCGCCCTCCATCTAAAACCCACCATACTCTCCGCCCCACATACCCCCTGCCACTGATGTGCCTTCACTCCTGTTAGGCTTCTAATGCTCCTAACCTTAACACAGAGGTTGTAGAGGGCTTTACCTCCCACCCCTCAAACTCCCCCAGGCTCGGAGTGTTAAAATCTAACAAGTCCTCCAGACCCCCTTGCCAGTCTCCAGTCTCTGCCGTCACCTGCAGTGGTGGGAACATTGGTGGCCCCTCTCCCTTTGGCCTCTCAAACACCCCCTTACCGGCTCAGACAGTGCCTCCTGGACCTCCTCCAGGAATCTCTCCAGCAGCCTAAGAGACGTTATTCCTGTTTGTTGCGCCAAGACCTCCGGGGTTTTCCACCCCTCCTCTCCCAGCAGTCTCAGGTCACCCAGCCTTTGTAAACCCCTGCCATCAGTTGCCTCTGCAGGTTGGCCGACTGAACCGATCTCAAAGGGATGGCTGGGTTGTGGAAGATAGGCTCCTCCCACACCCACTGCCCAGGCTCCACACCCCTTCTCGTGTGGGTCTTAGCAGCTGCCAGGCCCTCAGCACCGCAGAGTAAAACTCTGAGAGACCTGCTGTACTCAGCCTCTCCAGCTTCATGAGGAACAGCTGCCGGTCCAACCCTAATCCGCCAGCTCTCCTCAGCAGCGCATGCTGGTTCCCTCCAGCCAACATCAGTGTGGTACAGCAGTCTCTGCACCGCCTTTAGTCGGAAAGCAGCCATCCTGCTCTCCAGTTCCACCAGGCCCTGTCCTCCTTCGTGGACGGTCATGTACAAAACTGCTGCCTTCAGCCAGTGATGTCCCGACCAAAGAAGTCCACCAGCTTGCGTTGCAGGTCTGCAAGCAGACCGGCGGGGGTTGAGGACAGCCAGTTTATGCCACAAGGAAGATGCCACCAGGTTGTTGATTATCAGCACCCTCCTCTATATGACACTTGGGACAGGAGCCACCTCCACCTGGCCAGTCTTGACACCACTGCCTGTGACAGCCCCTCCCAGTTCTTGCTGACCCACCTCTCCGAGCCCAGGTACACCCCAACACTTTAAGCCCTTCACAGCCCCCACTGCAAACCCCTGGAAGCAGAGGAGGAGCCCTATCCCCCATGCCCCACATAACAGAGCTTTGCTCTTTCCCAGTTACCTTAGCTGATGAAGCTCCCTCTCGTACACCTTCAGACTGGTCTCTAGTTCCTGCATATCTTGCCCATCCCTGACCATCACAGAAACATCATCTGCATATGCTGAGACTGCTATTCCTGTCACCACATCCATGCCTGTCCAGCACACTCCCGCAGTCTCCTGCGTAGCAGTCTAAAAAAAAAGGCTCAATGGCTAGTGTGTACAGCTGCCCAGATAGAGAGGCATCCTTGTCTAATCCCCGTCTCACCCAGACTGGCCTACTGAGCCCCCTCCCACCTTAACCATACATGACGCCCCAGCATACAACAACTTCACACAGGTCACAAAACTCTTCCCAAACCCAAACACAGACATCACATTAAACAGATACTCATGATCCACTCTATCAAAAGCCTTCTCTTGATCTAAAGAGACCAGTCCAAAGTTCACATTAGAACCTCTCGACAAGTCCAACATGTCCCTAATCAAGAACAAGTTGTCCGTGATTGAGCGTCCGGTACACAATATGTCTGGTCCTTGTGTATTATAGAGTCCAGATGGGACTTCAGTCTGTTAGAGAGGACCTTGGCAAAAATCTTGTAGTCCGCACAGAGTAATGCCACAGGCCTCAGTTCTTAAGTTCACACAAGTCCCCTTTTTTTGGGCAGGAGAGTCAGAGCCGCCGACGGCAGCTCATCGGCAACTCTCCTACCCCGACGCATTCACGCAACACGCAAAAGAAATCCTGTCCAATTGTTCCCAGAATTTTTGTAAAATTCCACTGGAAGTCCATCGACCCCGGGTGCACGACCGGGGGACATCTGAGTTACTGCCTCTGCCAGTTCATGTGACAACAGAGGAATGTCCATTTCATCCTCTGTGCCCGAGAGAGCTTAGGGAGTCCTTCGAACAAGACCTGAGCACACATAGGATCACACATTTCTGCCCTATACAATTCAGTATAAAACTCCACAGTCCGCTCCCGCATCTCCCCCACCACAGAGGTCACCCTCCCATCAGACAGCCGTAGACAATGCATACCCTTGGCTTCACTGCTCTGTCTTTCCAAACCAAAGAAGAAGGAGCTGGGAGCATCCATCTCCTTGAGCATGGAGAACCTAGCTCTTACAAGTGCTCCCTTTGCTTTAACCTGGAAAAAACTGCCCAGGTCCCTACGTAATTCGGCTAAGTTAGCCTGGAGGCCTACATTGCCTTGCCCCACCATCTCTACCTCCATCTCACTAATACACCGCTCTAGTTCCCCCAATACTCTCCTAGCCTCTGAGGATGAGAGAGCTGTGTACTGTTGACAGAAAAGCCGAATTTGCACTTTCCCCACATCCCACCATTGACTCAGAGACTCATACTCCTCTCTTCGCTGCCCCCATCTTTCCCAAAAAGTCTGAAACCTGAGCAAAGGTGGCATCTTGTAAGAGCTTTACATTGAACTTCCAATAAGATGCCTGCCGGGGCCTGGTGAAATAGACAGCCGAGCCATGGTTATGTGGTGATCCAAAACCCCCCACTGGGAGAATGGTAGCACCCAGCAGCCTATTGCTCTGATTCCTGGACATGTAAAAACGATCAAGTCGAGCTGCACTCACCCTAGCCCCAAAAACCTTCACCCACGTATACTGTCTTGTGTTTGGATGTTTAGTTCTCCAAACATCCACTAGGTCAAACTGATTAAAGATGTCCCTTAACACTCCCACTGACACTGAATGAGGCTCTTCCCCATTTCTGTCTTTTGTAAAATCCATTGTACAGTTCCAGTCACCTCCGATCACCAGCGTCTCCTCAGGCGCTACTTGTGAAGTTCTGTCTAAGACTCCCAAATAGAACCCCTCTTTCTCTCCTGTGTTAGGCGCATACACATTTATAAAGACAAAAACCATGTTGTTAATTTCTGCTTTAACAACAAGCAACCTACCCCTACACACCTCCTTTGAGGAGCAAATTTTTACAGCCAGACCCGGTGCAAAAAGGACTGCCACCCCTGCACTAAGATTTGTCCCATGGCTCAACACACTTGCCCCTTTCCACCAGAGCCCCCAATCAACTTCATTCACCACATCACTATGAGTCTCCTGCAGAAACAACACCTGTACTTTTTTTGTTTTACATATTCACCCAACACACTCCTCTTTCCCGCATCTCTGGCGCCATTTATATTGAGCGAGCCTACCGAAGAGTCTCCATAAGAAGTGGGAGAAAAGCCAGCAGAGAAATAGACCAATAGCAAAGCTCAAAAGCCCCAGTGTCAGTAAGAAATTAAACATTTAAACAGTGTCTGAAGGTAAACCTTTACGCACTATTGTGACCCACTTCCTCAACCCTAAACCGTTTCCTGGGTGAGAGGGCACCATGCCCTCATTTCTCATAGCATGTTGTACTGATCTTACAAACTTTCTAGGATCAGGAAAAAAGTCTCAAGATTAACTTTTTCCCCTTAGTCTCATTCAGGAACCTTGTCAGTTCTCTCAACGTGTACTTAGACCCCTCTGGTTGACTGGCTGTCAGCTCCGGGCCAATTGAAGAGAGTCTGAAAAAAATAACTCCTCATCCTCTTCCTCAGACTCACTTTCCTCCTCTTCTCTATCTCCCACCCTGACCACCTGCCCTTTCTCTCTGGTTAGGGCCTCACCCACAGCAACAGGCAACATTTCCATGGTACCTTTATCCACATCCTTTTTCCTTTTCCTCTTGACACCCTCCTCCTCCCCCTAATCTCTTACACTTCCCCACTATACTCTCCTCATCCACTAGAATAACCTGACTAGACACAGTATCATCTGCACCACCCTCTATAGCATGACTAGGGCCAGCCTCAGCTACACCACCCTCCATAGCATGACTAGGGCCAGCCTCAGCTACACCACCCTCCATAGCATGACTAGGCCCAGCATCATCTGCACCACCCTCCATAGCATGTCTAGGCCCAGCCTCAGCTACCCCACCATCTCTAGTCTGACTAGACCCAGCCTCTGCTTCTCCACCATCTCTAGCCTGACTAGCCCCTGCCTCATCTACACCACCATCTCTAGCCTGACTAGACCCAGCCTCATCTACACCACCATCTCTAGACTGACTAGGCCCAGCCTCTGCTGTCTGCATCTCCTTACCCCCTGCATTTTGACCTCGATTTCCCCCACTTGCACCCTCACTCCGTCTATGGCCTTTATGTGGGCACGCAAAGCTCTTGTGCCCCAAATCCCACATTCAAAACACCGTAGACTATCTGTGCTGGCAAAACCTGCATAGAGCCCCTCCCCATGCCTCACTTTGAAATGCATTTAGCTGTTGTTCATTATTGTTCAGAAACATAAACACTTGCCTCCTGAACGAAACAACGTGCTTAACGGCATCTGCCTGAAAACCTGCTGACAGTACACGGAACCGCTAGCAAACTTACCAAAAACGACTCAGCTCTTTCCTAATTTGATCGTCCGTAATAAACGGAGGCAAATTTGCCACTACAACTCTTGTTGAAGGGGTAGAGAGAGGTGAAATTGACACCAACACATCTCTTACAAATATTCCGCTAGCAATTAGCCTACCGACCAAATTTGCCCTTTTCATGAACACAACTACAGCTTTGTTCATTCTAGAGAAGCAGAATGTATAAACTCAGCTCCTACCTGTTCACCGACCGCGAGCAGAACCTCCTCCACCTTAACTCCGTTCTCAGGAACACACCTGAATCCATGCTGTATCGACAGCGTCTCGTCGCGGCTAGGCTGAGAAGCCATTGCGCACACTACACCTTCCCCCCGGAAAAGTTACTCTGTCCTCTTCCACCTAACTTTGAAAAAAAAAAAAAAACTTTGGATACCGCTAAAAACAAATATTGCATTAACCCTCCACCATAGAAAATAACATGTAAAGAAAAGAATCAAGAAAGTTAGTTAGGATAGAGCTTTCCACACCAAACACTCAAACTCCAAAAACACCCAGCATGCACCGAGAGAGAGAGAGAGAGTAAGAGAGAGAGAGAGAGTGAGAGAGAGAGAGAGAGAGAGAGAGCGAGAGAGAGAGTGAGAGAGTGAGAGAGAGAGAGAGAGAGAGAGCGAGAGAGAGAGCGTGAGTAGAGAGAGAGAGAGAGAGAGAGAGAGAGTGAGAGAGTAAGAGAGAGAGAGCGAGAGAGAGAGAGAGAGAGAGAGAGGAGAGAGTGAGAGAGTGAGAGAGAGAGAGAGAGAGAGAGTGAGAGAGTAAGAGAGTAAGAGAGAGAGAGAGTGAGAGAGTGAGAGAGAGAGAGAGAGAGAGAGAGAGAGAGAGAGAGAGCGTGAGTAAGAGAGAGAGAGAGAGAGAGAGAGAGAGAGGAGTAAGAGAGAGAGAGAGAGAGAGAGAGAGAGAGAGAGAGAGAGAGAGAGCGAGAGGAGAGAGTGAGAGAGTGAGAGAGAGAGTGAGAGAGAGTAAGAGAGAGAGAGAGAGAGAGAGTGAAAGAGAGAGAGAGGAGAGACAAAAATGGAATTAGAATGCCTAGAATGGATATTCTCATTCAGATTGATTGATTGGTATTATTATTATTATTATTGGTAATACCATGGATAGCAAAGAGGAAGACTGATAGATTTAGAACAAAAATAATACATGTTCCTATTAACATTCTGTGCTGGCTTTGAGAAATTTATATGACAAGTGGCCATCTTGTTATCAATACCCTGTGGTGTTTGTGCCAAGCTGAATTTCTGCTGCCGGGTGGGTGGTATCACATATGAACTATGAAACAGTCCCATCAGACCCACGTGCTTAACATGGCAAGTGGCAAACAGGACATGCAGAAATTATCATTAGATGTGATTTGTAACAGAGGTGTGGCAGGAGGGAGGGAGGGAGGGAGGGAGGGAGGGTGGGAGGGAGGATGAAGGGAAGTGGGAGGGAGAAGAGGAGGATGAGAGAATAGAAGGAAGGGAAGGATGGAGAGGGAGAAGAGGAGGAAGAAAGAAGAAGAGGGAGGGAAGTGGGTAATGGAAGATGGATGGAGGACGAGATGGAGGTGGGTCACGAGGGGGTGGTGGGTGGGGGAAGAGGGAGGATGGACATGTGAGGTTTTGATAATGAGAGACAATTTGATACACAACTCGGAGTGACTTTTTGATTTGACAAGAATCCATCTAGAGAGAGTCCTGTATCTACAGATAGAGAGAGTCCTGTATCTAGAGATAGAGAGAGTCCTGTATCTACAGATAGAGAGCGTCCTGTATCTACAGATAGAGAGAGTCCTGTATCTACAGATAGAGAGAGTCCTGTATCTACAGATAGAGAGTCCTGTATCTACAGATAGAGAGTCCTGTATCTACAGATAGAGAGAGTCCTGTATCTACAGATAGAGAGAGTCCTGTATCTACAGATAGAGAGAGTCCTGTATCTACAGATAGAGAGTCCTGTATCTACAGATAGAGAGTCCTGTATCTACAGATAGAGAGTCCTGTATCTACAGATAGAGATAGAGTCCTGTATCTACAGATAGAGAGTCCTGTATCTAGAGATAGAGAGTCCTGTATCTAGAGATAGAGAGAGTCCTGTATCTACAGATAGAGTCCTGTATCTAGAGATAGAGAGAGTCCTGTATCTACAGATAGAGAGAGTCCTGTATCTACAGATAGAGAGAGAGTCCTGTATCTACAGATAGATAGAGAGTCCTGTATCTACAGATAGATAGAGAGTACTGTATCTACAGATAGAGAGTCCTGTATCTACAGATAGATAGAGTCCTGTATCTACAGATAGATAGAGTCCTGTATCTACAGATAGATAGAGAGTCCTGTATCTACAGATAGAGAGAGTCCTGTATCTACAGATAGAGAGAGTCCTGTATCTACAGATAGAGATAGAGTCCTGTATCTACAGATAGAGAGAGTCCTGTATCTACAGATAGAGAGTCCTGTATCTACAGATAGAGAGAGTCCTGTATCTACAGATAGAGAGTCCTGTATCTACAGATAGAGAGTCCTGTATCTACAGATAGAGAGAGTCCTGTATCTACAGATAGAGAGTCCTGTATCTACAGATAGATAGAGAGTCCTGTATCTACAGATAGAGAGAGTCCTGTATCTACAGATAGAGAGAGTCCTGTATCTAGGGATAGAGTCCTATATCTAGAGATAGAGAGAGTCCTGTATCTACAGATAGAGATAGAGTCCTGTATCTACAGATAGAGAGAGTCCTGTATCTACAGATAGAGAGAGTCCTGTATCTACAGATAGAGATAGATTGTTTTGAAACTTCTGTATGTGTAATGTTTACTGTTAATTTTTGCTGTTTTTCACTTCATATATTCACTTTGTATGTTGTCTACCTCACTTACTTTGGCAATGTTAACACATGTTTCCCATGCCAATAAAGCCCTTGAATTGAATTGAATTGATAGAGTCCTGTATCTACAGATAGAGTCCTGTATCTAGAGATAGAGATAGAGTCCTGTATCTAGAGATAGAGATAGAGTCCTGTATCTAGAGATAGAGATAGAGTCCTGTATCTAGAGATAGAGGGAGTCATGTATCTAGAGATAGAGAGAGAGTCCTGTATCTAGAGATAGAGATAGAGTTCTGTATCTAGAGATAGAGATAGAGTCCTGTATCTAGAGATAGAGATAGAGTCATGTATCTAGAGATAGAGGGAGTCCTGTATCTAGAGATAGAGTCCAATATCTAGAGATAGGGAGAGAGTCCTGTATCTAGAGATAGAGGGAGTCATGTATCTAGAGATAGAGAGAGAGTCCTGTATCTAGAGATAGGGAGAGAGTCATGTATCTAGAGATAGAGGGAGTCCTGTATCTAGAGATAGAGTCCTTATATCTAGAGATAGGGAGAGAGTCCTGTATCTAGAGATAGAGGGAGTCATGTATCTAGAGATAGAGAGAGAGTCCTGTATCTAGAGATAGAGATAGAGTCCTGTATCTAGAGATATAGATAGAGTCCTGTATCTAGAGATAGGGAGAGAGTCCTGTATCTAGAGATAGAGAGAGAGTCCTGTATCTAGAGATAGAGAGAGAGTCCTGTATCTAGAGATAGAGATAGAGTCCTTTATCTAGAGATAGAGAGAGAGTCCTGTATCTAGAGATAGAGAGGAAGTCATGTATCTAGAGATAGAGAGAGTCCTGTATCTACAGATAGAGAGCGTCCTGTATCTACAGATAGAGAGAGTCCTGTATCTACAGATAGAGAGAGTCCTGTATCTACAGATAGAGAGTCCTGTATCTACAGATAGAGAGTCCTGTATCTACAGATAGAGAGAGTCCTGTATCTACAGATAGAGAGTCCTGTATCTACAGATAGAGAGTCCTGTATCTACAGATAGAGAGTCCTGTATCTACAGATAGAGATAGAGTCTGTATCTACAGATAGAGAGTCCTGTATCTAGAGATAGAGAGTCCTGTATCTAGAGATAGAGAGTCCTGTATCTAGAGATAGAGAGAGTCCTGTATCTACAGATAGAGTCCTGTATCTAGAGATAGAGAGAGTCCTGTATCTACAGATAGAGAGAGTCCTGTATCTACAGATAGAGAGAGTCCTGTATCTACAGATAGATAGAGAGTCCTGTATCTACAGATAGATAGAGAGTACTGTATCTACAGATAGAGAGAGAGTCCTGTATCTACAGATAGATAGAGAGTCCTGTATCTACAGATAGAGAGAGAGTCCTGTATCTAGAGATAGAGAGGAAGTCCTGTATCTAGAGATAGAGGGAGTCATGTATCTAGAGATAGAGAGAGAGTCCTGTATCTAGAGATAGAGATAGAGTTCTGTATCTAGAGATAGAGATAGAGTCCTGTATCTAGAGATAGAGATAGAGTCATGTATCTAGAGATAGAGGGAGTCCTGTATCTAGAGATAGAGTCCAATATCTAGAGATAGGGAGAGAGTCCTGTATCTAGAGATAGAGGGAGTCATGTATCTAGAGATAGAGAGAGAGTCCTGTATCTAGAGATAGGGAGAGAGTCATGTATCTAGAGATAGAGGGAGTCCTGTATCTAGAGATAGAGTCCTTATATCTAGAGATAGGGAGAGAGTCCTGTATCTAGAGATAGAGGGAGTCATGTATCTAGAGATAGAGAGTCCTGTATCTAGAGATAGAGATAGAGTCCTGTATCTAGAGATATAGATAGAGTCCTGTATCTAGAGATAGGGAGAGAGTCCTGTATCTAGAGATAGAGAGAGAGTCCTGTATCTAGAGATAGAGAGAGAGTCCTGTATCTAGAGATAGAGATAGAGTCCTTTATCTAGAGATAGAGAGAGAGTCCTGTATCTAGAGATAGAGAGGAAGTCATGTATCTAGAGATAGAGAGAGTCCTGTATCTACAGATAGAGAGCGTCCTGTATCTACAGATAGAGAGAGTCCTGTATCTACAGATAGAGAGAGTCCTGTATCTACAGATAGAGAGTCCTGTATCTACAGATAGAGAGTCCTGTATCTACAGATAGAGAGAGTCCTGTATCTACAGATAGAGAGTCCTGTATCTACAGATAGAGAGTCCTGTATCTACAGATAGAGAGTCCTGTATCTACAGATAGAGATAGAGTCCTGTATCTACAGATAGAGAGTCCTGTATCTAGAGATAGAGAGTCCTGTATCTAGAGATAGAGAGTCCTGTATCTAGAGATAGAGAGAGTCCTGTATCTACAGATAGAGTCCTGTATCTAGAGATAGAGAGAGTCCTGTATCTACAGATAGAGAGAGTCCTGTATCTACAGATAGAGAGAGAGTCCTGTATCTACAGATAGATAGAGAGTCCTGTATCTACAGATAGATAGAGAGTACTGTATCTACAGATAGAGAGAGAGTCCTGTATCTACAGATAGATAGAGAGTCCTGTATCTACAGATAGAGAGAGAGTCCTGTATCTAGAGATAGAGAGGAAGTCCTGTATCTAGAGATAGAGGGAGTCATGTATCTAGAGATAGAGAGAGAGTCCTGTATCTAGAGATAGAGATAGAGTTCTGTATCTAGAGATAGAGATAGAGTCCTGTATCTAGAGATAGAGATAGAGTCATGTATCTAGAGATAGAGGGAGTCCTGTATCTAGAGATAGAGTCCAATATCTAGAGATAGGGAGAGAGTCCTGTATCTAGAGATAGAGGGAGTCATGTATCTAGAGATAGAGAGAGAGTCCTGTATCTAGAGATAGGGAGAGAGTCATGTATCTAGAGATAGAGGGAGTCCTGTATCTAGAGATAGAGTCCTATATCTAGAGATAGGGAGAGAGTCCTGTATCTAGAGATAGAGGGAGTCATGTATCTAGAGATAGAGAGAGAGTCCTGTATCTAGAGATAGAGATAGAGTCCTGTATCTAGAGATATAGATAGAGTCCTGTATCTAGAGATAGGGAGAGACTCCTGTATCTAGAGATAGAGGGAGTCATGTATCTAGAGATAGAGAGAGAGTCCTGTATCTAGAGATAGGGAGAGAGTCCTGTATCTAGAGATAGAGAGAGAGTCCTGTATCTAGAGATAGAGAGGAGAGTCCTGTATCTAGAGATAGAGAGAGTCCTGTATCTACAGATAGAGAGTCCTGTATCTACAGATAGAGAGAGTCCTGTATCTACAGATAGAGAGTCCTGTATCTACAGATAGAGAGTCCTGTATCTACAGATAGAGAGTCCTGTATCTACAGATAGAGAGAGTCCTGTATCTACAGATAGAGAGAGTCCTGTATCTACAGATAGAGAGTCCTGTATCTACAGATAGAGAGTCCTGTATCTACAGATAGAGATAGAGTCCTGTATCTACAGATAGAGAGTCCTGTATCTAGAGATAGAGAGTCCTGTATCTAGAGATAGAGAGTCCTGTATCTAGAGATAGAGAGAGTCCTGTATCTACAGATAGAGTCCTGTATCTAGAGATAGAGAGAGTCCTGTATCTACAGATAGAGAGAGTCCTGTATCTACAGATAGAGAGAGAGTCCTGTATCTACAGATAGATAGAGAGTCCTGTATCTACAGATAGATAGAGAGTACTGTATCTACAGATAGAGAGAGAGTCCTGTATCTACAGATAGATAGAGAGTCCTGTATCTACAGATAGATAGAGAGTCCTGTATCAACAGATAGATAGAGAGTCCTGTATCTACAGATAGAGAGAGTCCTGTATCTACAGATAGAGAGAGTCCTGTATCTACAGATAGAGATAGAGTCCTGTATCTACAGATAGAGAGAGTCCTGTATCTACAGATAGAGAGTCCTGTATCTACAGATAGAGATAGAGTCCTGTATCTACAGATAGAGAGTCCTGTATCTACAGATAGAGATAGAGTCCTGTATCTACAGATAGAGAGAGTCCTGTATCTACAGATAGAGAGTCCTGTATCTACAGATAGAGAGAGTCCTGTATCTACAGATAGAGAGTCCTGTATCTACAGATAGAGAGTCCTGTATCTAGAGATAGAGAGTCCTGTATCTACAGATAGAGAGTCCTGTATCTACAGATAGAGAGAGTCCTGTATCTACAGATAGAGAGTCCTGTATCTACAGATAGATAGAGAGTCCTGTATCTACAGATAGAGAGAGTCCTGTATCTACAGATAGAGAGAGTCCTGTATCTAGGGATAGAGTCCTATATCTAGAGATAGAGAGAGTCCTGTATCTACAGATAGAGATAGAGTCCTGTATCTACAGATAGAGAGAGTCCTGTATCTACAGATAGAGAGAGTCCTGTATCTACAGATAGAGATAGATTGTTTTGAAACTTCTGTATGTGTAATGTTTACTGTTAATTTTTGCTGTTTTTCACTTCATATATTCACTTTGTATGTTGTCTACCTCACTTACTTTGGCAATGTTAACACATGTTTCCCATGCCAATAAAGCCCTTGAATTGAATTGAATTGATAGAGTCCTGTATCTACAGATAGAGTCCTGTATCTAGAGATAGAGATAGAGTCCTGTATCTAGAGATAGAGATAGAGTCCTGTATCTAGAGATAGAGATAGAGTCCTGTATCTAGAGATAGAGGGAGTCATGTATCTAGAGATAGAGAGAGAGTCCTGTATCTAGAGATAGAGATAGAGTTCTGTATCTAGAGATAGAGATAGAGTCCTGTATCTAGAGATAGAGATAGAGTCATGTATCTAGAGATAGAGGGAGTCCTGTATCTAGAGATAGAGTCCAATATCTAGAGATAGGGAGAGAGTCCTGTATCTAGAGATAGAGGGAGTCATGTATCTAGAGATAGAGAGAGAGTCCTGTATCTAGAGATAGGGAGAGAGTCATGTATCTAGAGATAGAGGGAGTCCTGTATCTAGAGATAGAGTCCTTATATCTAGAGATAGGGAGAGAGTCCTGTATCTAGAGATAGAGGGAGTCATGTATCTAGAGATAGAGAGAGAGTCCTGTATCTAGAGATAGAGATAGAGTCCTGTATCTAGAGATATAGATAGAGTCCTGTATCTAGAGATAGGGAGAGAGTCCTGTATCTAGAGATAGAGAGAGAGTCCTGTATCTAGAGATAGAGAGAGAGTCCTGTATCTAGAGATAGAGATAGAGTCCTGTATCTAGAGATAGAGAGAGAGTCCATGTATCTAGAGATAGAGAGAGAGTCCTGTATCTAGAGATAGAGAGAGAGTCCTGTATCTAGAGATAGAGAGAGTCATGTATACCTGCCTTCTTCTCTGGCTGTTTGTTTCCATAGATAACACCTCCACACATCAAGGACTCATTTTTGCATGCTTTCTCCTCTGTTGCCAGCCTCTTCATTCATTTCTCCTTTCCCTTACTATCTTCATGTTTCTCTGAGGCTCAGCCATAAATACATGTTTTCCAGGGTGAAGTTGATGATACACCATACATCCTGTGTACGTCTAATGATCCAAGTGGCCTGGCAGTCCAGCACCTACATACAATGACAAGCCAGATCATTTAAAGTGAGATGAGAGTAGGGATGGGAGGGAGTGATAGGGTGAAATGTGATCCAATCAAATCAAATTGTATTAGTCACATGCGCTGAATACAACAATGCGTTGTAGACATTACAGTGAAATGCTGACTTACATTAACAACAGATGTAGACATTACAGTGAAATGCTGACTTACATTAACCTGTTAGTACTCTAGGGGCAGTATTTCATTTTGATAAAAGAGTCCTGTATTTAGAGATAATATTTTGTCCTGAAAAGATGCTAGAATATGCTTGGAATTGATAGTTTTGGAAAGAAGAGACTCTTACATTTCCAGAACTGAAAGATTTTCCTGTAGTCCCTAGAACAAATGCTTCATTCTTTAAAAAACCAAGATGTAGAGAGTCAGGAAAGAACATAGATTTTTGAGGCTGTGTTTTCCATAGATCGCCTTATATGGCTGTGAATTTAGGAATGAACGGACACTTTATCTTGTTTTCCCAAGGTCTCTGCAGCATTGTGACGTATTTGTAGGCATATCATTGGAAGATTGACCATAGAGACTACAATTGCCAATAAAGGTGTCTGCGTGGCATTTGGTGCGCAAAGTCAGCTCCCAGTATTTTTCCATTCTAAGACAACAAAGCAGGCTTCAAGGACGGTCTTTCAATGGCAGATATATGACAAACCACCTTCAGGATTGATTCAAACAACGTTTTCCATGTTTCCGATATTATGGAGAGATTCGGAAAAAGTTTGACGTGTAGGTGACTGAATTTTCGGTTAGACGGTAGCCAAATGCATAGTAACAAAAGGAACGATGTGTCCTACACAAGAATCTTTCAGGAAAAACTGGACATCTGCTATGTAACTGAGAGTCTCCTCATTGAAACATCTGAAGTTCTTCAAAGGTAAATTATTTTATTTGATTCCTTGGCTGGTTTTTGAATATGTTGCGTGCTAAATGCTAACGCTAAATGCTAAGCTAGCTATCACACTCTTACACAAATTATTGATTTTCTCTGGTTCTAAAGCATATTTTGAAAAAATCAAGACGACAGGATTATTAAAAAAGGATAAGATTGATGAGCAGGCATATTTATTTCATTTCATTTGCGATTTTTAGAAATCGCTAAATTTATGGTAATGAGCTTGAGGCTTAGTCGATACCATGCCGGGATGGGGCGGACTATGAGGTTAACAACAGATGTAGACATTACAGTGAAATGCTGACTTACATTAACAACAGATGTAGACATTACAGTGAAATGCTGACTTACATTAACAACAGATGTAGACATTACAGTGAAATGCTGACTTACATTAACCAACAGTTGTAGACATTACAGTGAAATGCTGACTTACATTAACAACAGATGTAGACATTACAGTGAAATGCTGACTTACATTAACCAACAGTTGTAGACATTACAGTGAAATGCTGACTTACATACCTTAAGGGAAAATTTTGGCAGTAGCTGTATGGTTAGTGAGAAAGTCCATATTGCAAATGTACGGTCCCTTACTAGACGTCCGAAATCGTTTGTAAAATTCGCGGACGGCGTCGGGCCGAGCGGCAGGGCCGGACCTACCAGGAAGTCATCAAATGAACTTTGTCGGACATTCGGTTTCCGTTTTACAAAAATAATAAGATTTTGGTCATTTTGCCGCTGTCCCGGAAATTCCCACAAGAGGGCATAAGCAATCATATTGCTATTGGACAAAACATCACGATTCACGACGGGGCCTTATCTCGAAAACTGAAAATATTTAGAAGCCGAAACTCGGTGAGCGTAGGGGCGGCATAATGGGCAGTTGGCCCCGAACAAGATGGCGTCTGGGCCTCAACGGTTTTTGAGTTATGGCCATTTATCTGGGATTAAAGGTCCAAAATGAAAATAGAGGAATTATTTTTCCACTTCACGTCAAAGTCAAGGAGCCTCCGGTGTCAATAAAAAAAGAACCAGCCATTTATCTATCGTCATTTAAGAGAAATCGTACAACGACACCTTGGTGATGTTCACGGATAGGTGTTTTTTTTTTCAACGGATACAGATCCAGTTGCAGGGTGTTCTTACGAATCTTTTTAAAGTGTGCTGCGGAGCTCTGCGAGATTTCTGTGATTTTCTATGATTTTCTGAAATAACACACACTCACTAAACCCTCCGTACATAACTCAGTTCTTAACGTAAAGAATTAAAACTCAGGATTCTGTAAAGGCATACCCCAATCATGAAATGAGTTTATTTATAGCTTCCTGTGCCAACCGGAAGTGCCTTAAATGGTGTCACAGTGGCAGTTTCCAAGGGTTAAAAAGGTCAGATCTTTTCAAAACTTCATATGTGTGATTAGGCAACCCCCATAAACTGTAAGTCAGTCATTTCTCCCAACAGATGTCAAAGAAAAGCTCTCTCTCACACACACACACACACACACACACAGAAACACACACACAGCAAGGATGGAGTGACAAAGTGCGGTGCTTAAAGACACACAAAGCCTAAAAAGTGGGTTTGGTGTCAATTGGTATCAGTTTGGTGTCAGAATGACATCTAATTGACTGATGGACACTGACTTGCTATTTGACTTTTGTACATTAGCAATATGTTTAAACGGAGAGGGACCATCACCAAAATGGCATTCTGAAATCAACACAAAAAATGGCATCACCATAGTCTCCAGACTGTGCCGAGTTCAACGAGACGCCCCGTTTGACCGTAGCTCGCTCTGAGTGCAGTGACCTTGAAAAAAAGCAGAACCAAAATGAAGCCTGCCCCACAACGTCATTTGCTTTTGGGTGACAGTGAGAGAACCGTTAGGGTGAGAAGCACAATTCAACCTCAGGTACGTTCCCAAGGTCCTCCCGATCCGTGCAAGCCTAACCTTGACTGTGTAGCATTAACCCTTAATAGTTAAAAGAAGGTGTTTACTTCAAAGAGTTTGCATTGACTTCTCTCCCCATAGGAATACATTGCCTGCACCTCTAAATTCAACCTGAAGCCTATGTGGGTTATGAATGCCTTATGAACCTGTCTTCTATGACAGTCCATCAGACCACTATGAGGTCTACCTGTGCCAATTCTAAGCTTCCTGAAGCAACCGGAAGTGGTTGAAATCACCTTATCAGTGTTGATCCATACACTGCCTGCAGTTTGATAGACATAGTACATTCAACACTGTGTAGATCAGTCAATTCTTAACTTAAAGACTTAAAACTCAGGATTCTGTAAGTGGCTATGTCAATCAAGACATGTGTTTACTTATAGCTTCCTGTGCCAACCGGAAGTGCCTTTAATTGGGTCACACTGTCTGTTTTGAAGGGTTAAAAAAGTCACATCTTTCCAACTTCATATGTGTGACTAGGTAAACCTCATGAACTGTAAATCAGTCATTTCTCCCAACAGATGTCAAAGAAAAGCTGTAACACACACACACAGCAAGGATAGAGTTAAAAAGTGCGGTGCTCAAAGACACAGAGAGCAGGCAATGGCATAAACATAATCTCTAGGCCGTGCCGAGTTCAACGAGATATCCCGCTTGAAGCTCGCTCGGTCTGAGCGCAGCGACCATGAGAAAAGTAGGCCCAAAATTAAGCCTGCCCCACCACGTCATTTGCTTTTGGGTGACAGAGAGAACCGTTAGGGTGAGAAGCACATTCGACCTCAGGTATGTTCCTAAGGTCCTTCCGATCCGTGCAAGCCTAACGTTGACCGTGTGGCATTAACCCTTAATAGTTAAAAGAAGGTGTTTACTTCAAGAGTTTGCATTGACTTCTCTCCCCATAGGAATACATTGCCTGCACCCCTAAATTCAACCTGAAGTCTATATGGGTTATGAATGCCGTATGAACCTGTCTTTGGTAACAGTCCATCAGGCCAGTATGAGGTCTACCTGTGTTGATTCTAAGCTTCCTGGACCAACCGGAAGTGGTTAAATCACCCTAAAAGTGTTTTTCCATTTTGCCTGCAGTTTGATAGACATAGTGCATTCAACCCTGTGTAAATCAGTCAATTCTTAACGTAAGGACTTAAAACTCAGGATTCTGTAAAGCATACCCCAGTGAGGATATGTGTTGACTTATAGCTTCCTGTGCCAATAAGTGCCTTAAAAAGTGTCTCATGGGCTGTTTAGGGGTTAAAAAAGTCAGATCTGTCCAAAACTTCATATGTGTGATTAGGCAACCCCCATGAACTGTAAATCAGTCATTTTTCCCATAAAATTTCAAAGGAAAAACTAAATCACACAGACACACAACTTATGAGGGTTATTGGGTGCGTAGAGACTTAGTGCCTGCAATAGTAGCTTTGTTCGAGCTAAAAAGAACCGTCAGACCTAGAGTTCCGAAACTTTGGAAACCTGTTCTAGACCTCGGGTCGAAGTGCCTGGTGAGTTAGGTGGCTCTATGGTTGAAATAGCCTCGTCCATTTGCAATGACTTCAATTCATTTTGACCATTACGAAAATGACATTTAGAAAAGTCTCAGAGACACAAGACTAGGTGCATTGAAACCGGCTCGGCCCATAGAGTCAGACCCCAACGTTTCTTCCGATAGCTCATTCAAAGGACCCCATAGCAAGGCATTGAAAAAGTGGATTTTGCACCAAGTAGGGTTTTACTCGGGCAGGACCTATCGACATGTCGGGTTCGGGGTCGCCTCATAGGCCTTCACATAATGTCCGACCAAGTAGAACGTTCTATGTGTTTTACATTTGTATTATGTTTTAAACTAATGGCGCTGTGAATTATTCCAACTCTGACATATGTGATAGTTGGCTTCTAAATGAGTTGGAAAAAGTGGGTTTGGTGTCAATTGGTATCAGTTTGGTGTCAAATGACAAATTGACTGATGGACAGTGACTTGCTAGTTGACTTTTGTACATTAGCAATATGTTTAAACGGAGAGGGACCATCACCAAAATGGCATTCTGAAATCAGGCAAAAATGGCATCACCATACTCTCCAGACTGTGCCGAGTTCAACGAGATATCCCGCTTGACCGTAGCTCGCTCGCTCTGAGTGCAGTGACCTTGAGAAAAGTAGGCCCAAAATTAAGCCTGGCCCTCAACGTCATTTGCTTTTGGGTGACAGTGAGAGAACCGTTAGGGTGAGAAGCACAATTCGACCTCAGGTACGTTCCTAAGGTCCTCCCGATCCGTGCAAGCCTAACCTTGACCGTGTGGCATTAACCCTTAATAGTTAAAAGAAGGTGTTTACTTCAAAGAGTTTGCATTGACTTCTCTCCCCATAGGAATACATTGCCTGCACCTCTAAATTCAACCTGAAGCCTATGTGGGTTATGAATGCCTTATGAAGCTGTCTTCTATGACAGTCATCAGACCACTATGAGGTCTACCTGTGTCGATTCTAAGCTTCCTGGAGCAACCGGAAGTGGTTAAATTGACCCAAAAGGTGTTTTGATGTACATAACCTTCAAAGGTGAAAATGACTACATTCAACCCTGTGTAGATCGTAGATCAGTCAATTCTTAACTTAAAGACTTAAAACTCAGGATTCTGTAAGTTTCTATGTCAATCAAGACATGGGTTTACTTATAGCTTCCTGTGCCAACCTGGAAGTGCCTTTAATGGTGTCACAGTGGCAGTTTCCAAGGGTTAAAAAGGTCAGATCTTTTCAAAACTTCATATGTGTGACTAGGTAACCCTCATGAACTGTAAATCAGTCATTTCTCCCAACAGATGTCAAAGAAAAGCTCTCACACGCACACACAGCAAGGATGGAGTGAAAAAGTGCGGTTCTCAAAGACACAGAGAGCAGGCAATGGCATAAACATAATCTCTTTGTCGTGCCGAGTTCAACGAGATATCCCGCTTGACCGTAGCTCGCTCGGTCTAAGCGCAGCGACCATTAGAAAATTAGGCCCAAAATTAAGCCTGCCCCACAACGTCATTTGCTTTTGGGTGACAGTGAGAGAACCGTTAGGGTGAGAAGCACAATTCGACCTCAGGTACGTTCCTAAGGTCCTTCCGATCCGTGCAAGCCTAACGTTGACCGTGTGGCATTAACCCTTAATAGTTAAAAGAAGGTGTTTACTTCAAAGAGTTTGCATTGACTTCTCTCCCCATAGGAATACATTGCCTGCACCCCTAAATTCAACCTGAAGCCTATATGGGTTATGAATGCCGTATGAACCTGTCTTTGGTAACAGTCCATCAGGCCAGTATGAGGTCTACCTGTGTTGATTCTAAGCTTCCTGGACTAACCGGAAGTGGTTAAAATCACCCTAAAAGTGTTTTTCCATACCCTGCCTGCAGTTTGATAGACATAGTGCATTCAACCCTGTGTAAATCAGTCAATTCTTAACGTAAGGACTTAAAACTCAGGATTCTGTAACAGCATACCCCAGTGAGGATATGTGTTGACTTATAGCTTCCTGTGCCAACCGGAAGTGCCATAATTGGTGTCTCAGGGGCTGTTTCGAGGGGTTAAAAAAGTCTGATCTTTCCAAAACTTCATATGTGTGATTAGGCAACCCCCATGAACTGTAAATCAGTCATTTTTCCCATAAAATTTCAAAGGAAAACTAAATCACACAGACACACAACTCGTAAGGAGGGACGTATTGGGGTTTGTAGAGACAGACAGTGCCTCCAATAGTTAGCTTTGTTCGAGCTAAAAAAGAACCATCAGACCTAGAGTTCCGAAACTTTAGAAACCTGTTCTAGACCTCAGGTCGATAGTGCGCGGTGAGTTAGGTGGCTCTAGAAGGTTCTCGGACCGAGAAACAGCCTCGTACATTTGCAATGACTTCAATTAATTTTGACCATTATGAAAATGGCGACATTTAGAAATGTCTCAGAGACACAAGACTAGGTGCATTGCGACCGTCTCTGCCCATATAGACAGACCCCAACGTTTCTGTCCGATAGCTCATTCAAGGACCCCGTAGCAAGTCATGGAAAAAAGTGGATTTTCAGCACCAATTAGGGTTTTGCTCGGACACCAAATGACCGATCGAGCCAAAACTTGGGATTCGGGGTCGCCTCAGCTAGGCCTACACGTAACATAAGAAATGGACCCGCAGCTAGAACGTAACTATGTGTTTTATGTTTTTTTTATGGTTTGAACCAAAGGCGTTGTGAATTTTGGGCCAGCTCTGAAGTATGTGATAGTTGGCTACTAAACAGGTTGGAAAAAGTGGGTTTAGTGTCAGTTTGTATCAGTTTGGTGTCAGAATGATATCTAATTGACTGATGAACGGTGACTTGCTGGTGACTCTTGTCCATTTGCAATATGTTTAAACAGTGAGGTACCATCACCAAAAGTGACATTCTGAAATCAACCCTAACGAGCCATTGAGATGAACCAGAATCACTGCCCAGCCATCCCGAGTTCATCGGGCCAGTCAATTTCACATTCCTGCAGGATTTTTATAGCATGACAAATTCATGATGGTACCTGCCCATTGAACCATATTGCAAATGCACAGTGACTTTGCAAAAGTGAGAAAACATAAACAAATGGACATGATGAAATCAACACAACGAGTGATGGAAAGGTACAACTCACTGCTCGGCCATCCTGTGTTCATCAGACCAGTCAATTTTGCATTTTTGAGCATGTCAAATTTCATATGGTAATTGTCCATTGAACCATATTGCAAATGCACGTGCACTTGCAATATGATTATATAGTGAAAAAACATCACCTAATGGACATGATGAAATCAACACAACGAGTGATGGAAATGTACAACTATCACTGCTCGGCCATCCTGTGTTCATCAGACCAGTCAATTTTGCATTTTTGCATTCCTGCAGGATTTTTATAGCTATCACTGCTCGGCCATCCTGTGTTCATCAGACCAGTCAATTTTGCATTCCTGCAGGATTTTTATAGCATGACAAAATCGTGATGGTACATGCCCATTGAACCATATTGCAAATGCACAGTGACTTTGGAAAAGTGAGAAAACATAAACAAATGGACATGATGAAATCAACACAACGAGTGATGGAAAGGTACAACTATCACTGCTCGGCCATCCTGTGTTCATCAGGCCAGTCAATTTTGCATTTTTGAGCATGTCAAATTTCATATGGTAAATGCCCATTGAAATGCACGTGCACTTGCAATATGATTCTATAGTGAAAAAAACATCACCAAATGGACATGATGAAATCAACACAACGAGTGATGGAAAGGAACAACTATCACTGCCCGGCCATCCCGAGTTCATCAGGCCAGTCAATTTTGCATTTCTGCAGGATTTTTGAGCATGTCAAATTTCTTATGGCATTTGGCCTCCCAAAAAATTCCTTATGCACAAGTTAAAAAAAATCCAAATAAATTATGATAATAAAATACGACTAAAGTATGTTGATACAATTCTTACACATGTGTAATTGACACAAAATTCGAAAGAATTTTGAAAAACGGTCCAGAAAGCACTTTTTTAAGGGTGTGTGAAGTTTTTTACAAAATTTTGACATTTTTGACTTTTGACTTTTGACCTATGAAATCATATTGAAAATGGACAAAACATATTCCTTATGCGCATGTAAAAAAATAAAAATAATAATGATAATAAAATTGGACAAAAGTATATTCATACAGTCCTTACACATGTGTAATTGACAAAAAAATCGAAAGAATTTCGAAAAACGGTCCAGAAAGCACTTTTTTAAGGGGTGCTTTTGGACGTTGACTTGGGTTACATATCCAATATGAAAAACCACGGTGGAGCGGATTCGCCACCTGTTGAATTTTTAAAGTGTTACAACTGGCAATTGCCATATGGCATTTGCAATATGCTTTGCATGAATCAACGCCGAATTGGGTGGTATTGGACAATGTGTATATGGTTTGTCCGATGCCAATGACTTGCCATTCATTTTTGTCCAATACAGGGGGGTCTTCCCTTACATTAACAACAGATGTAGACATTACAGTGAAATGCTGACTTACATTAACAACAGATGTAGACATTACAGTGAAATGCTGACTTACATTAACAACAGATGTAGACATTACAGTGAAATGCTGACTTACATTAACAACAGATGTAGACATTACAGTGAAATGCTGACTTACATTAACAACAGATGTAGACATTACAGTGAAATGCTGACTTACATTAACAACAGATGTAGACATTACAGTGAAATGTTTACTTACAAGCCCTTAACCAACAATGTAGTTCAAGAAATAGAGTTAAGAAAATATTTACTAAATAAACTAATGTGAAAGATTTGATAAAGAGTTACACAATAAAATAACAATAACGAGACTACTGTATATACAGGGGTACCGGTACCGAGTCAATGTGTGGGGCTACAGGTTAGTCGAGGTAATTTGTACATGTAGGGAGAGTTAAAGTGACTATGCATAGATAATAAACAGAGAGTAGCAGCAGTGTAAAAGGGGGGGTGTTAATGCAAATAGTCTGGGTAGCCATTTGATTAGCTGTTTTAGAGTCTTATGGCTTGGGGGTAGAAGCTGTTAAAAAGCCTTTAGGACCTCGACTTGGCGCTCCGGTTCCGTTTGCCGTGCGGTAGCAGAGAGCAAGGAAATTACACCATTGTCTTCATCTCAGTGTCGTTTAGAAGGGGGAAGGTGATATGACGGCCATTCTCCCAGTCTGCTGCTCATTCATGCATGCTGAGCCTTGGAGTTGAGTGACTGACAGACCTTGACCAAATAAGATACAAGTCTATTTTGTTCACCCATCAGGTTGTCACAGTGAATCTGGGGTTGGACAGGAGGGTCTGGAACATTCTCCATCTCATTCCCATACAATTTGCATCAAAAAAAAACATTTTAAAAGCAAAGTTTTATAACAGGTTCTGAATAATATATTAGAAATGGACTGAAACTCACAGGGGGAAAAAAAATCCATGAATTCACTGGAATTGAACAAATCCATATCCGCACATGAAAATGCAGCAGGAGAAAGAACTCACCATCCAAATGAGTTTCACTGTGCTTGTGTGAACAGGCATTCATTATGTAAAAGGTGACTCGCTGTTAAATAGGTGAGAAATATCCTGAATAAACTTTGAAAAATTCGAACAGGATAATTACATTTTATCCGATGCTTTTTTTAGGGGAGCCTGGGAGCACTAATAAAACACCTTCCTCTCTTCCTCTACACCCCCATCCTCTACACCACCATCCTCTACACCCTCAACCTCTACACCCCCATCCTCTACACCCTCAACCTCTACACCCCCATCCCCTACACCACCATCCTCTACACCCCCATCCTCTACACCACCATCCTCTACACCCCCATCCTCTACACCCCCATCCTCTACACCCTCAACCTCTACACCCCCATCCTCTACACCCTCAACCTCTACACCCCCATCCTCTACACCACCATCCTCTACACCCCCATCCTCTACACCCCCATCCTCTACACCCTCAACCTCTACACCCCCATCCTCTACACCCCCATCCTCTACACCTCAACCTCTACACCCCCATCCTCTACACCACCATCCTCTACACCCTCAACCTCTACACCCCCATCCTCTACACCCCCATCCTCTACACCCCCAGCCTCTACACCCCCATCCTCTACACCCCCAACCTCTACACCCCCATCCTCTACACTCCCATCCTCTACACCCCCATCCTCTACACCCCCATCCTCTACACCCCCATCCTCTACACACCCATCCTATACACCCCCATCCTCTACACTCCCATCCTCTACACTCCCATCCTCTACACCCCCATCCTCTACACCCTCAACCTCTACACCCCCATCCTCTACACCCCCATCCTCTACACTCCCATCCTCTACACCCCCATCCTCTACACCCCCATCCTCTACACTCCCATCCTCTACACTCCCATCCTCTACACCCCCATCCTCTACACCCTCATCCTCTACACCCCCATCCTCTACACCCCCATCCTCTACACCCCCAACCTCTACACCCCCATCCTCTACACCCCCATCCTCTACACCCACATCCTCTACACCCCCATCCTCTACACTCCCATCCTCTACACCCCATCCTCTACACCCCCATCCTCTACACACCCATCCTATACACCCCATCCTCTACACCCCATCCTCTACACCCCCATCCTCTACACTCCCATCCTCTACACCCCCATCCTCTACACCCCCAACCTCTACACCCCCATCCTCTACACCCCCATCCTCTACACCCCCAACCTCTACACCCCCATCCTCTACACTCCCATCGTCTACACCCCCAACCTCTACACCCCCATCCTCTACACCCCCATCCTCTACACCCCCATCCTCTACACCACCATCCTCTACACTCCCATCCTCTACACTCCCATCCTCTACACCCCCATCCTATATATATATATATAACATATGTGTGTATAGGTGTGTGAATGCGTGTGTTTCTGCCGGGAACAGACGTGTGTATAGGTGTGTGAATGTGTGTGTTTCTGCCGGGAACAGACGTGTGTATAGGTGTGTGAATGTGTGTGTTTCTTCCGGGAACAGACGTGTGTATAGGTGTGTGGATGTGTGTGTTTCTGCCGGGAACAGACGTGTGTATAGGTGTGTGAATGTGTGTGTTTAATTCTATAAGTGCACATGTTTGTGTCTGTCTGCATTTTTTGTTTGTTTCTCCTGTGTGTCTGTCAGTGTGTGTGTGTGTCTGTCAGTGTGTGTGTGTGTCTGTCAGTGTGTGTGTGTGTCTGTCAGTGTGTGTGTGTCTGTCAGTGTGTGTGTGTCAGCGTGTCAGTGTGTGTGTGTCAGCGTGTCAGTGTGTGTGTGTGTCAGTGTGTGTGTGTCTGTCAGTGTGTGTGTGTCAGCGTGTCAGTGTGTGTGTGTCTGTCAGTGTGTGTGTGTCAGCGTGTCAGTGTGTGTGTGTCTGTCAGTGTGTGTGTGTCTGTCAGTGTGTGTGTGTGTCTGGCAGTGTGTGTGTGTCAGCGTGTCAGTGTGTGTGTCTGTCAGTGTGTGTGTGTGTCTGTCAGTGTGTGTATGTCAGCGTGTCAGTGTGTGTGTCTGTCAGTGTGTGTAAATGCCTGCACTTGAGTGATGGACTCCGGTGTCTCATGTCTCTCATTCGTTCTCCATCCCAGACTTTGCTGCTTATTTTTCTAGGTATTTGTCACGTTCTGACCTTTATTTCCTGTGTTTTGTATTTAGTTAGTATGGTCAGGGCGTGAGTTGGGTGGGCAGTCTATGTTTGTTTTTCTAGGTTTTGGGTATTTCTATGTTTCGGCCTAGTATGGTTCTCAATCAGAGGCAGGTGTCATTAGTTGTCTCTGATTGAGAATCATACTTAGGTAGCCTGGGTTTCACTGTGTGTTTGTGGGTGATTGTTCCTGTCTCTGTGTTTTGCACCAGATAGGGCTGTTTTGGGTTTTCACGTTTCTTGTTTTTTGTTAGTTTGTTAGTTTGTTCATGTGAAGTGATTTAATAAAACATTAATCAAAATAACCACGCTGCGCTTTGGTCCGCCTCTCCGTCAATGGAAGAAATCCCTTACAGTATTACAAGCAGAGGGTCTTGAGCGGGCCATGAGGGTGGTGACCTAAACCCTTGTCCCTAAAGGAGTCCGCATGCTTCCCAGCAGGAACGGTTCGGTAGAGTTTCTGCATATATTATGATTGAAGTTTTGTGAGGTTTTTGTTAGTTTTGAACTTCAGGGAGTTTTTCCTCGGCTGTTCGGACACACAACATTTTTTCTTGAGGCAAGCCGAAGTTTGGAGCCGAAGTCTACGCCCCTTAGTCAGTGATTGGTCAACAGTAGGGATTCTTCAATGAAGTCTACGCCCCTTAGTCAGTGATTGGTCAACAGTAGGGATTCTTCAATGAAGTCTACGCCCCTTAGTCAGTGATTGGTCAACAGTAGGGATTCTTCAATGAAGTCTACGTCCCTTAGTCAGTGATTGGTCAACAGTAGGGATTCTTCAATGAAGATTTTGTCATTCAACGAGAGATTGCTCGTTTTCATGCACGTTTTTTTTATTGAGGAATACTGCACCAAACATCTTAGTTAGATGTAAAATTGAGCAACTAAGATCTCTTCGACAAAAACTTCAAAATTAATGACAGATTTCTTGAGTTATCTTTTGAGGAAGTGTATACTGGCTGCGGCGTTTCAAAGTGGACAAACAGTACTATTGCTGCTTTCTTCTCATTTTTCAAACAACGGTCTTTCAAGGGAGTATGCGAGCACACTCGTTCGGTTCGCCTAGTCGAGTTTGGCTAGGCGCCAGCCGAACTGAAGCATGCTGACACCTTAAGCCTCACTTCTATTTTATAATTGTGTCTGTCTGGAAGGTGTGTCTGTCTGGAGGATGTGTCTGTCTGGAGGGTGTGTCTGTCTGGAGGGTGTGTCTGTCTGGAAGGTGTGTCTGTCTGGAGGGTGTGGCTGTCTGGAAGGTATGTCTGTCTGGAGGGTGTGTCTGTCTGGAGGGTGTGTCTGTCTGGAGGGTGTGTCTGTCTGGAAGGTGTGTCTGTCTGGAAGGTGTGTCTGTCTGGAGGGTGTGGCTGTCTGGAAGGTGTGTCTGTCTGGAGGGTGTGGCTGTCTGGAAGGTGTGTCTGTCTGGAGGGTGTGTCTGTCTGGAGGGTGTGTCTGTCTGGAAGGTGTGTCTGTCTGGAGGGTGTGGCTGTCTGGGAGGTGTGTCTGTCTGGAGGGTGTGGCTGTCTGGAAGGTGTGGCTGTCTGGAAGGTGTGTCTGTCTGGAGGGTGTGTATGTCTGGAAGGTGTGTCTGTCTGGAGGGTGTGTCTGTCTGGAAGGTGTGTCTGTCTGGAGGGTGTGTCTGTCTGGAGGGTGTGTCTGTCTGGAGGGTGTGTCTGTCTGGAAGGTGTGTCTGTCTGGAAGGTGTGTCTGTCTGGAGGGTGTGTTTGTCTGGAGGGTGTGTCTGTCTGGAGGGTGTGTTTGTCTGGAGGGTGTGTCTGTCTGGAGGGTGTGTGTGTGTGTGTGTGTGTGTGTGTGTGTGTGTGTGTGTGTGTGTGTGTGTGTGTGTGTGTGTGTGTGTGTGTGTGTGTGTGTGTGTGTGTGTGTGAATATGTCTCTGGAACCTTCTAAAATTACTACAATCTGTCTGCTGTTTATATCACCAGGAGAGCCAGGCCGCTCCAAGAGACGTGTGAGTGCCCTACTACAACCAGCCCTACTACAACCAGCCCTACTAAAACCAGCCCTACTACAACCAGCCCTACTACAACCAGCCCTACTACAGCCAGCCCTACTACAACCAGCCCTACTACAACCAGCCCTACTACAGCCAGCCCTACTACAACCAGCCCTAATATAACCAGCCCTACTACAACCAGCCCTACTACAACCAGCCCTACTACAGCTAGCGCTACTACAGCCAGCCCTACTACAACCAGCCCTAATATAACCAGCCCTACTACAACCAGCCCTTCTAAAACCAGCCCTAATACAACCAGCCCTACTACAACAAGCCCAGCTACAACCGGCCCTACTACAACCAGCCCTACTACAACCAGCCCTACTACAACCAGCCCTAATACAACGAGCCCTACTACAACCAGCCCTACTACAGCTAGCCCTACTATAGCCAGCCCTACTACAACCAGCCCTAATATAACCAGCCCTACTACAACCAGCCCTACTACAGCTAGCACTACTACAGCTAGCCCTGTTACAACCAGCCCTACTACAACCAGCCCTACTACAGCTAGCCCTGCTACAACCAGCCCTACTACAACCAGCCCTACTACAACCGGCCCTACTACAACCAGCCCTACTACAACCAGCCCTACTACAGCCAGCCCTACTACAGCTAGCCCTGCTACAACCAGCCCTACTACAACCAGCCCTACCACAGCCAGCCCTAATACAACCAGCCCTACTACAGCCAGCCCTAATACAACCAGCCCTACTACAGCCAGCCCTACTACAGCTAGCCCTGCTACAACCAGCCCTACTACAACCAGCCCTACTACAGCTAGCCCTGCTACAACCAGCCCTACTACAACCAGCCCTACTACAACCAGCCCTACTACAGCCAGCCCGACTACAACCGGCCCTACTACAACCAGCCCTACTACAACCAGCCCTACTACAGCCAGCCCTACTACAGCTAGCCCTGCTACAACCAGCCCTACTACAACCAGCCCTACTACAACCAGCCCTACCACAGCCAGCCCTAATACAACCAGCCCTACTACAGCCAGCCCTAATACAACCAGCCCTACTACAGCCAGCCCTACTACAGCTAGCCCTGCTACAACCAGCCCTACTACAACCAGCCCTACTACAACCAGCCCTTCAACAACCAGCCCTAATACAACCAGCCCTACTACAACAAGCCCAGCTACAACCAGCTCTACTACAACCAGCCCTACTACAACCAGCCCTACTACAGCTAGCCCTTCTACAACCAGCCCTAATACAACTAGTCCTACTACAACAAGCCCAGCTAACACCAGCCCTACTACAACCAGCCCTGCTACAACCAGCCCTACTACAACCAGCCCTACTACAGCTAGCCCTTCTACAACCAGCCCTAATACAACCAGCCCTACTTCAACCAGCCGAGCTACAACCAGCCCAGCTACAACCAGCCCTACTACAACCAGCCCTACTACAGCTAGCCCTACTACACCTAGCCCTGCTACAACCAGCCCTACTACAACCAGCCCTGCTACAACCAGCCCTACTACAGCCAGCCCTACTACAACAAGCCCTACTACAACCAGCCCTACCACAGCCAGCCCTACTACAGCTAGCCCTGCTACAACCAGCCCTGCTACAACCAGCCCTACTACAGCCAGCCCTACTACAGCTAGCCCTGCTACAACCAGCCCTACTACAACCAGCCCTGCTACAACCAGCCCTACTACAGCCAGCCCTACTACAACCAGCCCTACTACAACCAACCCTACTACAACCAGCCCTACTACAACCAGCCCTACTACAACCAGCCCTACTACAACCAGCCCTACTACAACCAACCCTACTACAACCAGCCCTACTACAACCAGCCCTACTACAACCAGCCATACCACAACCAGCCCTACTACAACCAGCCCTACTACAACCAGCCCTACTTCAACCAGCCATACCACAACCAGCCCTACCACAACCAGCCCTACTACAACCAGCCCTACTACAACCAGCCCTACTACAACCAGCCCTACTACAGCCAGCCCTACTACAACCAGCCCTACTACAACCAGCCCTACTACAACCAGCCCTACTACAACCAGCCCTACTACAGCTAGACCTACTACAACCAGCCCTACTACAACCAACTGTTATATCAGCGTGTATACCACGGGTATGACAAACATTTTTTTTCTACTGCTCTAATTACCTTGGTAACCAGTTTATAATAGCAATAAGGCACCTCAGGGGTTTGTGGTGTATTGCCAACTCCACGTTGCGTCGTGCCTAAGAACAGCCCTTAGCCGTGGTATATTGGCCAAATACCACGCCCCCTCAGGAGTCATTGCTTAAATATATTATACCTATATTATATGTATCATAAAACCCAGGGATAATAAAGTGTCAAAGCAATAACCCAGACCAGTGGGAGTTATATCTTCGCTACGACCGGTGTGTTTGCACATCAGCAGTTAGTGGTAGGGGGGTGAGAATCTAAGAGGTCCTGTCTTCACAGGAAACCCCAGTCCTGCTGATTGTAGAGTCTTCCCACTGACGTTTTTACAGCGTCAAACTGATGTCAGTTCTCCACCGTAAATTAATGCCTTATTAAATGCCTGCAAGAGACCACAGGTGGTCGTCTCCATATCACCGCAAGTAAAACAAACACACACACACACACACACACACACACACACACACACACACACACACACACACACACACACACACACACACACACACACACACACACACACACACACACAGGAGGCAGACTGACACCCACCTGTAGAGACACACAGAGGGGGACAAACACACACTGTGATAGCAACACAGACTCCAAACACACACTGTGATAGCAACACAGACTCCAAACACACTGTGATAGCAACACAGACTCCAAACACACTGTGATAGCAACACAGACTCCAAACACACACTGTGATAGCAACACAGACTCCAAACACACACTGTGATAGCAGCACAGACTCCAAACACACACTGTGATAGCAACACAGACTCCAAACACACACTGTGATAGCAACACAGACTCCAAACACACACTGTGATAGCAACACAGACTCCAAACACACACTGTGATAGCAGCACAGACTCCAAACACACACTGTGATAGCAACACAGACTCCAAACACACACTGTGATAGCAGCACAGACTCCAAACACACACTGTGATAGCAACACAGACTCCAAACACACACTGTGATAGCAACACAGACTCCAAACACACACTGTGATAGCAACACAGACTCCAAACACACACTGTGATAGCAACACAGACTCCAAACACACACTGTGATAGCAGCACAGACTCCAAACACACACTGAGATAGCAACACAGACTCCAAACACACACTGTGATAGCAACACAGACTCCAAACACACACTGTGATAGCAGCACAGACTCCAAACACACACTGTGATAGCAGCACAGACTCCAAACACACACTGTGATAGCAACACAGACTCCAAACACACACTGTGATAGCAACACAGACTCCAAACACACACTGTGATAGCAACACAGACTCCAAACACACACTGTGATAGCAACACAGACTCCAAACACACACTGTGATAGCAGCACAGACTCCAAATACACACTGTGATAGCAACACAGACTCCAAACACACACTGTGATAGCAACACAGACTCCAAACACACACCATGGTGGACACTGTCTTGGACACACACAAAGTTAGCACTGTCAGGACTCTGCAGGAGCTGAATTAACTATCTGCTTTTAAAAGAACAGAAGCAGTGTGTGTGTGTGTGTGTTTGTGGGAAACGCTGTTTTCTGTGTGTCAGTCTCTCTCTGTCTCTCTCTCTCTCTGCCTCTCTCTCTCTGTCTGTAATGTAACTTCCTGTTGCGAGGATGTAAGGACAACGGCCCTACGTTAAAAGGGCTCGGATAATAACCTAACAAAATTAGCATCGTGTTCAACGCTCGACCCGCTCGACCCGCTGACTATACCAGCCAGAATATAGCATGAGCTTAAAAGTATGGCAACTTGGTATGAACTTTGAACTTATTCACTAAAGAAGCGATACCCTCTCCGCCATCTAAACGTGGTCTAGGAGAGGACGGACAGAGTATCCATTCTACCACGCTCCAGTTCACCACTAGACATTCTTCAGAGGACAAGAGATCCATGCTGAACCACCCGGCCCTCCATCTACGAACAACTGATCGAAGTGCAGCACAGAGTAAATATTTATTGCATTTTCCTTTTTCAAATGGGCGGTAATTTAGAATGCATAAGATACTGTATTTACGATAGCATAGCTGTCTACGGCCCGATAGAGACACAAAACCTTTTTGCTCCTCAGTCTTCCCGCTCTTTCACTCAAACCCAGACCCATTTCTATATGTAACCAGCCGTCATATCTGCTCCGTCAGCTAGGGACGTTTTCCTTTATGACATAATATGTAATCAAGGTATGTTTCATTCTGTGTATATGTAATTCTGTGATTATTCAGGTATTTAGTAAATAAATAATTAAATAAACCAAATGTTGTATTGCTGATTCAACTTGTTAGCCAGGGTTCGTTTACATCTGTCAAAAGAGACTAAATAAGGTGACAATTACATTTTGACTGCTATTGAGGTAAAGATTACCAGGTTTTTAAGAGTTTATTCGGAAGATAACAGCTCTATAAACATTATTTCGTGGTGCCCGACTTTCTAGTTAATTAAATTTACCTGATTAGCTTAATCAGGTAATATTAATTACACATAAATGATTTAATAGAATAGCATGTCATATCACTTAATACATCATAGCCAAAGACACGACACTATGCTCACTGAGTCTGTACATAGTCAAAGCTTTCTTAAGTTTGGGTCAGTCACAGTGGTCAGGTATTCTGCCACTGTCTACTCTCTGTTTAGGGCCAAATAGCATTCTAGTTTGCTGCTATTTTGTTAATTCTTTCCAATGTGTCAAGTAATTATATTTTTGTTTTCTCATAATTTGTTTGGGTCTAATTGTGTTGCTGTCCTAGGGCTCTGTGGGGTGTGTTTGTGTTTATGAAACACTTCCTTTTAGGTGGTTGTAGAATTGAACAGCTATTTTTGGGATTTTGATAATTAGCGGGTATCGGCCTAATTCTACTCTGCATGCATTATTTGTTTTATGTTGTTCTGTATGCAAAGTCTCAATTTGGTGTTTGTCCAATTTTGTGAATTCTTGGTTGGTGAGCGAACCCCAGACCTCACAACCATAAATGGCAATGGGTTCTATAACTGATTAAAGTATTTTTAGCCAGATCCTAATTGGTATGTTGAATTTTACGATCCTTTTGATGGCATAGAAGGCCTTTCTTGCCTTGTCTCTCAGATCGTTCACAGCTTTGTGGGAGTTACCTGGGGCACTGATGTTTAGGCTGAGGTATGTATCATTCTCTCTCTCTCTCTCTCTCTCTCTCTCTCTCTCTCTCTCTCGCTCTCTCTGTCTCTCTCTCTTAATAGCAGGCTCTAGTATCCTGGGGAGAAGAGAACAGACAGATGGCTCATAAAAACATCCCTCTTCCCAGTTTACGCTTTCTGGCCCTGGCCTGCACTAAAATTCCTTTATTGTTGTCATCCTCAGTCTTCACATTGTGCGTACAAATAGCAGAATAGTCTCCAGGATATGTTGATTTGCCTGGGAAGCTTTTACAACTTGTAGTCTATGCCTGGCATAATGGGAGCTATGATAAAACTGGTATTAGCAATACCGCTGATACTGCTGACTTTAAGCCTTTACATGTATTACCACTATGGGTCTGATTACAGTTGGACAGAGACAGAGACAGAGACAGAGACAGAGACAGACAGAGACAGACAGAGACAGAGACAGAGAGAGAGACAGATAGATAGACAGAGAGAGAGATAGTGTCACGTTCTGACCTTTATTTCCTTTGTTTTGTTTTCATTATTTAGTATGGTCAGGGTGTGAGGGGTGGGCAGTCTATGTTTCATTTTCTATGATTTGGGGATTTCTATGTTTCGGCCTAGTATGGTTCTTAATCAGAGGCAGGTGTCATTAGTTGTCTCTGATTGAGAATCATACTTAGGTAGCCTGGGTTGCACTGTTTGTTTGTGGGTGATTGTCTATGTTAGGTAAAGCTCCGCCTTATCTCAGGTCACTGGTCATGATGGCAACACCCATCCGTAGCACGCGCTCCAGCAGGTGTATCTCACTGATCATCCCTAAAGCCAACACCTCATTTGGCCGCCTTTTGTTCCAGTACTCTGCTGCCTGTGACTGGAACGAATTGCAAAAATCGCTGAAGTTGGAGACTTTTACCTCCCTCACCAACTTCAAACATCTGCTATCTGAGCAGCTAACCGATCGCTGCAGCTGTACATAGTCTATTGGTAAATAGCCACCCATTTTCACCTACCTCATCCCCATACTGTTTTTATCTATTTACTTTTCTGCTCTTTTGCACACCAATATCTCTACCTGTACATGACCATCTGATCATTTATCACTCCAGTGTTAATCTGCAAAATTGTAATTATTCGCCTACCTCCTCATGCCTTTTGCACACAATGTATATAGACTCCCCTTTTTTCTACTGTGTTATTGACTTGTTAATTGTTTACTCCATGTGTAACTCTGTGTTGTCTGTTCACACTGCTATGCTTTATCTTGGCCAGGTCGCAGTTGCAAATGAGAACTTGTTCTCAACTAGCCTACCTGGTTAAATAAAGGTGAAATAAAAAAATAAAAAATGTTTGATTGCTTGTTTCGGCACAGTTCTCATTAGCTTCACGGGTGTTATTTTGTTTATTGTTTTTGTATAGTGTTTCAGTGATCAGTGTTTTCTTTATTAAAATTCATGATGAACACATATCACGCCGCATTTTGGTCCTCCGATCCTTCTCGCCTCTCCTCTTCAGATGAAGAGGAGGACGACCATGACAGATAGAGAGATAGAATTAACAAATACATTTACAAAAAAACAGAGCAAACTAGAATGATATTTGTCCCTACACAGAGAGTACACAGAGAGTACACAGAGAGTACTGTGACTGACCCAAACTAGAATGTTATTTGTCCCTACACAGAGAGTACACAGTGGCAGAATACCTGACCACTGTGACTGACCCAAACTAGAATGTTATTTGTCCCTACACAGAGAGTACACAGTGGCAGAATACCTGACCACTGTGACTGACCCAAACTAGAATGTTATTTGTCCCTACACAGAGAGTACACAGTGGCAGAATACCTGACCACTAGAATGATATTTGTGACTGACCCAAACTAGAATGTTATTTGTCCCTACACAGAGAGTACACAGTGGCAGAATACCTGACCACTGTGACTGACCCAAACAGAATACCTGACCACTGTGACTAGAATGTTATTTGTCCCTAGAATGTTATTTGTCCCTACACAGAGAGTACACAGTGGCAGAATACCTGACCACTGTGACTGACCCAAACTAGAATGTTATTTGTCCCTACACAGAGAGTACACAGTGGCAGAATACCTGACCACTGTGACTGACCCAAACTAGAATGTTATTTGTCCCTACACAGAGAGTACACACAGTGGCAGAATGTTATTTGTCCCTACACCAGTGGCAGAATACCTGACCACTGTGACTGACCCAAACTAGAATGTTATTTGTCCCTACACAGAGAGTACACAGTGGCAGAATACCTGACCACTGTGACTGACCCAAACTAGAATGTTATTTGTCCCTACACAGAGAGTACACAGTGGCAGAATACCTGACCACTGTGACTGACCAAACTAGAAACAGAGAGTACACAGTGGCAGAATACCTGACCACTGTGACTGACCCAAACTAGAATGTTATTTGTCCCTACACAGAGAGTACACAGTGGCAGAATACCTGACCACTGTGACTGACCCAAACTAGAATGTTATTTGTCCCAGAGAGTACACAGTGGCAGAATACCTGACCACTGTGACTGACAAACAGAATGTTATTTGTCCCTACACAGAATACCTGACCACTGTGACTGACCCAAACTTAAGGAAAGCTTTGACTATGTACAGACTCAGTGAGCATAGCTTTGCTATTGAGAAAGGCCGCTGTAGGCAGACATGGCTCTCAAGAGAAGACAGGCTATGTGCTCACTGCGCACAAAATGAGGTGGAAACTGAGCTGCACTTCCTAACCTCCTGCCCAATGTATGACCATTTTAGAGAGACATATTTCCCTCAGATAACACAGATCCACAAAGAATTCGAAAACAAATCCAATTTGTTCCACAGTGTGCCATCACAGCAGCAAGATTTGTGACCTGTTGCCACAAGAAAAGGGCAACTTGTGTACTTTAACCATTTGTACATTGTTACAACACTGTATATATAATATGACATTTGTAATGTCTTTATTCTTTTGAAACTTCTGTGAGTGTAATGTTTACTGTTCATTTTTATTGTTTATTTCACTTTTGTATATTATCTACTTCACTTACTTTGACAATGTTAACATATGTTTCCCATGCCAATAAAGATCCTTGAATTATAATTGAGAGAGATAGAGACAGAGACAGAGAGAGAGAGACAGCGAGAGAGAGAGACAGAGAGAGAAAAGTAACATATCAACTCCCTAATTTGTTACTTCCTTGTCTCTAATCTCCCCGTGGGCTGTGCTTCACCTGATGCCCGTAGAAATAGTCCCTCCTCAATCTGCTAGAAAACCTAACCCCAAACTTGAAACCCACCCACCACCACACAGGGTTCACGTCTTGAAATGAGGTTCAGAGAGCTGCATCTGTTCAATTCCCACCACACAGGAATTCCCACCTCTGGGAAGGAGGCCCGAATTGGTATTCCCAAGATAATGGGATAGTAGTAGTACATTTGTGACAGAGTTCAGGCAGCTGCAGCCGGAAGTGTCTGTGTGGTGCGTGTGTGTGTGTGTGTGTGTGTGTGTGTGTGTGTGTGTGTGTGTGTGTGTGTGTGTCTGTGTGTGTGTGTGTGTGCGTGCGTGCGTGTGTCTGTGTGTGAGTGAGTGGGTGTGAACATACACTCACCAGGGTAGTGACAATGGTAAGAAACTGCTGCTGTGTATGTATATATATATATATATATATCCATTTAGCAGAAATGTTAGTGATTTAGCTTTTATTGTTTGAAAAAAAATAACAGATTGGTGTGTTTTTTTACTATCTAATCATGGCATGGGGTTGTTTATGCAGAAGGCGAGGTCAGTACAGGTGCATTAAAGCTGGGACCGAGACTGAAAAACAGCTTCTATCTCAAGGCCCTTAGACTGTTAAATAGCCATCACTAGCACATTAGATGCTGCTGCCTACATACAGCATTGAAAATCACTGACCACTTTAAGAAATGGATCACTAGTCACTTTAATAATGTTTACATATCTTGCATTGCTCATCTCATATGTATATACTGTATTTTATACCATCTATTGCATCTTGCCTATGCTGCCTGGTCATCACTCATCTCATATGTATATACTGTATTTTATACCATCTATTGCATCTTGCCTATGCTGCCTGTATACACTGGGGGTGAAAAGATTCACAAAACTCAAGGTTCGGTACGGTTTCGATACATCGACAAAATAAAAGCCTGAGAAATATGTAATTTGTATTTAGATTTTCCATTTATTATAATAGGTAACAGGGGTCGCTTGAATTCCCAGGAGCAGATGGAAACAATGGGGCAACAAAGAACAGCAGTGCCTGTCTTATTACAGGCAATAAAATAGTCATTTAAAACAGAACTTCAACCAGAGTGTCTAGTCCAGCAGCATACATCAACATTAAGTCACATAGCAGTCAGTGCCTTTAACAACATAGGACCACTTGAGACTGGTTACTTGAAAAGAATATCATTTTTAAAATTAGATTTTCAAGTTTTTCTTTAAGAAGATTAGTCTATCTACATGATCTGCAGTGAGCACTGATGGGCTTGCTGTGACAATGTCAGCCGCTGTAGAGAATACCCTCTCACTAGGGACAGAGGTCCAAGGCTCAACCAGTAAGCTGTAGAGAATACCCTCTCACTAGGGACAGAGGTCCCAGGCTCAACCAGGTAGCTGTAGAGAATACACTCTCACTAGGGACAGAGGTCCCAGGCTCAACCAGGTAGCTGTAGAGAATACACTCTCACTAGGGACAGAGGTCCCAGGCTCAGCCAGGTAGCTGTAGAGAATACAATCTCACTAGGGACACAGAGGTCCCAGGCTCAGCCAGGTAGCTGTGACAATGTCAGCCGCTGTGGAGAATACCCTCTCACTAGGGACAGAGGTCCCAGGCTCAGCCAGGTAGCTGTAGAGAATACACTCTCACTAGGGACAGAGGTCCCAGGCTCAACCAGGTAGCTGTAGAGAATACACTCTCACTAGGGACAGAGGTCCCAGGCTCAACCAGGTAGCTGTAGAGAATACACTCTCACTAGGGACAGAGGTCCCAGGCTCAGCCAGGTAGCTGTAGAGAATACACTCTCACTAGGGACAGAGGTCCCAGGCTCAGCCAGGTAGCTGTAGAGAATACACTTTCACTAGGGACAGAGGTCCCAGGCTCAGCCAGGTAGCTGTAGAGAATACCTTCTCACTAGGGACAGAGGTCCCAGGCTCAACCAGGTAGCTGTAGAGAATACACTCTAACTAGGGACAGAGGTCCCAGGCTCAGCCAGGTAGCTGTAGAGAATATACTCTCACTAGGGACAGGGGTCCCAGGCGCAGCCAGGTAGCTGTAGAGAATACCCTCTCACTAGGGACAGAGGTCCCAGGCTCAGCCAGGTAGCTGTAGAGAATATACTCTCACTAGGGACAGAGGTCCCAGGCTCAGCCAGATAGCTGTAGAGAATACACTCTAACTAGGGACAGAGGTCCCAGGCTCAGCCAGGTAGCTGTAGAGAATATACTCTCACTAGGGACAGAGGTCCCAGGCTCAGCCAGGTAGCTGTAGAGAATACCTTCTCACTAGGGACAGAGGTCCCAGGCTCAACCAGGTAGCTGTAGAGAATACACTCTCACTAGGGACAGAGGTCCCAGGCTCAGCCAGGTAGCTGTAGAGAATACACTCTCACTAGGGACAGAGGTCCCAGGCTCAACCAGGTAGCTGTAGAGAATACACTCTCACTAGGGACAGAGGTCCCAGGCTCAACCAGGTAGCTGTAGAGAATACACTCTCACTAGGGACAGAGGTCCCAGGCTCAGCCAGGTAGCTGTAGAGAATACACTCTCACTAGGGACAGAGGTCCCAGGCTCAGCCAGGTAGCTGTAGAGAATACACTCTCACTAGGGACAGAGGTCCCAGGCTCAACCAGGTAGCTGTAGAGAATACACTCTCACTAGGGACAGAGGTCCCAGGCTCAGCCAGGTAGCTGTAGAGAATACACTTTCACTAGGGACAGAGGTCCCAGGCTCAGCCAGGTAGCTGTAGAGAATACCTTCTCACTAGGGACAGAGGTCCCAGGCTCAACCAGGTAGCTGTAGAGAATACACTCTAACTAGGGACAGAGGTCCCAGGCTCAGCCAGGTAGCTGTAGAGAATATACTCTCACTAGGGACAGGGGTCCCAGGCGCAGCCAGGTAGCTGTAGAGAATACCCTCTCACTAGGGACAGAGGTCCCAGGCTCAGCCAGGTAGCTGTAGAGAATATACTCTCACTAGGGACAGAGGTCCCAGGCTCAGCCAGATAGCTGTAGAGAATACACTCTAACTAGGGACAGAGGTCCCAGGCTCAGCCAGGTAGCTGTAGAGAATATACTCTCACTAGGGACAGAGGTCCCAGGCTCAGCCAGGTAGCTGTAGAGAATACACTCTCACTAGGGACAGAGGTCCCAGGCTCAACCAGGTAGCTGTAGAGAATACACTCTCACTAGGGACAGAGGTCCCAGGCTCAGCCAGGTAGCTGTAGAGAATACACTCTCACTAGGGACAGAGGTCCCAGGCTCAGCCAGGTAGCTGTAGAGAATACACTCTCACTAGGGACAGAGGTCCCAGGCTCAGCCAGGTAGCTGTAGAGAATACACTCTAACTAGGGACAGAGGTCCCAGGCTCAGTCAGGTAGCTGTAGAGAATATACTCTCCCTAGGGACAGAGGTCCCAGGCTCAGCCAGGTAGCTGTAGAGAATACCTTCTCACTAGGGACAGAGGTCCCAGGCTCAACCAGGTAGCTGTAGAGAATACACTCTCACTAGGGACAGAGGTCCCAGGCTCAGCCAGGTAGCTGTAGAGAATACACTCTCACTAGGGACAGAGGTCCCAGGCTCAACCAGGTAGCTGTAGAGAATACACTCTCACTAGGGACAGAGGTCCCAGGCTCAACCAGGTAGCTGTAGAGAATACACTCTCACTAGGGACAGAGGTCCCAGGCTCAGCCAGGTAGCTGTAGAGAATACACTCTCACTAGGGACAGAGGTCCCAGGCTCAGCCAGGTAGCTGTAGAGAATACACTCTCACTAGGGACAGAGGTCCCAGGCTCAGCCAGGTAGCTGTAGAGAATACACTCTCACTAGGGACAGAGGTCCCAGGCTCATCCAGGTAGCTGTAGAGAATACACTCTCACTAGGGACAGAGGTCCCAGGCTCAGCCAGGTAGCACCTTGCTAACATGGCAACATGAGGGTATATTAACTCTTTGGTCTTCCACCATGTAAGTGGATCAGCATCCAGGGGAATACAGTCCACTTCCCTGTATGAGGTCACCTCCTCCTTTATGATCTTGACCTTTGACTTGGTTCCCTGCGCCTGGGTCGTGAACAACTCCGCAAAAATCTCAGCCATGCAAGCCTTATTTTCTGGAGGAGAACCCCTGTCGTCTGCCGTCTCTGGAGAGGGGTTGGCTCTTGTGGTATCTGTGGCTTGACCCTGCAGAAATAAATTAGATGAAAATTACTATCTCTGAAGTGGCTTTAAAAATATGATTTGTTGTTGGAAATATACAGTATATCAGGCACTTTTATGACAATTATAATTATTACTTCATAATTAATTGTTAAATCACAAATTCATAAAATAATAAATGTCACATTAACAAAATTAATACAATACCTGTTGTATATTGGTCACAGTCTCTACTGTGAGTTCATTGTAGACTCTCAGACGAGCAGCAGCATCCAGGTGCAGCACGGACTTGAACCGGGGGTCCGAAGCAGTGCTCTTGTGTAAGAAGTCTTGGACACCAGGGTCAGCATATCTAGGCTCCAGATTAACTCTGATAGCCGTCTTGACATCCCTTACCGCGGGTTCATCTCCATCAGATGCCACCATTGATTTCAGGATCATTGTTTTTCACCCCCAGTAGAAACATATGAGATGAGCAATGCAAGATATGCTTTTTATCTCCCACTCTTCTGTCGTTCTGCCCCTGAACAAGGCAGTTAACCCACTGTTCCTCGGCTGCCGGAGATACAACTCACCACTATAACTGTTCCTCTGGAGATACAACTCACCACTATAACTGTTCCTCTGGAGATACAACTCACCACTATAACTGTTCCTCTGGAGATACAACTCACCACTAGAACTGTTCCTCTGGAGATACAACTCACCACTAGAACTGTTCCTCTGGAGATACAACTCACCACTATAACTGTTCCTCTGTCTGGAGATACAACTCACCACTATAACTGTTCCTCTGGAGATACAACTCACCACTATAACTGTTCCTCTGGAGATACAACTCACCACTATAACTGTTCCTCTGGAGATATAACTCACCACTATAACTGTTCCTCTGGAGATACAACTCACCACTATAACTGTTCCTCTGGAGATACAACTCACCACTATAACTGTTCCTCTGTCTGGAGATACAACTCACCACTATAACTGTTCCTCTGTCTGGGGATACAACTCACCACTATAACTGTTCCTCTGTCTGGAGATACAACTCACCACTATAACTGTTCCTCTGTCTGGGGATACAACTCACCACTATAACTGTTCCTCTGGAGATACAACTCACCACTATAACTGTTCCTCTGGAGATACAACTCACCACTATAACTGTTCCTCTGGAGATACAACTCACCACTATAACTGTTCCTCTGGAGATACAACTCACCACTATAACTGTTCCTCTGGAGATACAACTCACCACTATAACTGTTCCTCTGGAGATACAACTCACCACTATAACTGTTCCTCTGTCTGGAGATACAACTCACCACTATAACTGTTCCTCTGGAGATACAACTCACCACTATAACTGTTCCTCTGTCTGGGGATACAACTCACCACTATAACTGTTCCTCTGGAGATACAACTCACCACTATAACTGTTCCTCTGTCTGGAGATACAACTCACCACTATAACTGTTCCTCTGTCTGGAGATACAACTCACCACTATAACTGTTCCTCTGGAGATACAGCTCACCACTATAACTGTTCCTCTGTCTGGAGATACAACTCACCACTAGAACTGTTCCTCTGGAGATACAACTCACCACTATAACTGTTCCTCTGGATATACAACTCACCACTATAACTGTTCCTCTGTCTGGAGATACAACTCACCACTATAACTGTTCATCTGTCTGGAGATACAACTCACCACTATAACTGTTCCTCTGTCTGGAGATACAACTCACCACTATAACTGTTCCTCTGTCTGGAGATACAACTCACCACTAGAACTGTTCCTCTGGAGATACAACTCACCACTATAACTGTTCCTCTGGAGATACAACTCACCACTATAACTCTTCCTCTGGAGATACAACTCACCACTATAACTGTTCCTCTGGGGATACAACTCACCACTATAACTGTTCCTCTGGAGATACAACTCACCACTATAACTCTTCCTCTGGAGATACAACTCACCACTATAACTGTTCCTCTGGGGATACAACTCACCACTATAACTGTTCCTCTGTCTGGAGATACAACTCACCACTATAACTGTTCCTCTGGAGATACAACTCACCACTATAACTGTTCCTCTGGAGATACAACTCACCACTATAACTGTTCCTCTGTCTGTAGATACAACTCACCACTATAACTGTTCATCTGGAGATACAACTCACCACTATAACTGTTCCTCTGTCTGGGGATACAACTCACCACTATAACTGTTCCTCTGTCTGGGGATACAACTCACCACTATAACTGTTCCTCTGTCTGGAGATACAACTCACCACTATAACTGTTCCTCTGTCTGGGGATACAACTCACCACTATAACTGTTCCTCTGGAGATACAACTCACCACTATAACTGTTCCTCTGGAGATACAACTCACCACTATAACTGTTCCTCTGTCTGGAGATACAACTCACCACTATAACTGTTCCTCTGGAGATACAACTCACCACTATAACTGTTCCTCTGGAGATACAACTCACCACTATAACTGTTCCTCTGTCTGGAGATACAACTCACCACTATAACTGTTCCTCTGTCTGGAGATACAACTCACCACTATAACTGTTCCTCTGTCTGGAGATACAACTCACCACTATAACTGTTCCTCTGTCTGGAGATACAACTCACCACTATAACTGTTCCTCTGGAGATACAACTCACCACTATAACTGTTCCTCTGTCTGGAGATACAACTCACCACTATAACTGTTCCTCTGGAGATACAACTCACCACTATAACTGTTCCTCTGGAGATACAACTCACCACTATAACTGTTCCTCTGCTCTAGCCATTTGGTTTGCCTCCCTGTTGGGCTGTCTATCGGTGTCAACATATTCTCTGCTGTCAGTCTGTGCTTCTTCTTGATCTCTGTCTCTTATGTCTTACACGTTATAAAAGCCAAGCTAAGGTCTTAAGCTATATATCAAACTAGTACCTGTCATATATGTTTATTTTATTTTAAATGTAAAATATTTCATTATTAGTAACCCCTCCACCACCCTCTTCTTCAGAGGACATTTACATTTACATTTAAGTCATTTAGCAGACGCTCTTATCCAGAGCGACTTACAAATTGGACAAATATCTTCTGTTGTTTTATAGCTTTATTGCTTTTTTGCTACATATATACATATATACATTTACATATACAAATATACATTTCACATACATGGTACTTTTATATAAAGCAGTCATCTAACAATAGTACACTCTCAGCCCATCCCACCTATCACCATAGACCTCAGCTCTTTAGTCCCGCCCCTCAGCCACTCTCAGCCCATCCCACCTATCACCATAGACCTCAGCTCTTTAGTCCCGCCCCTCAGCCCCTCTCAGCCCATCCCACCTATCACCATAGAACTCAGCTCTTTAATCCCGCCCCTCAGCCACTCTCATCCCATCCCACCTATCACCATAGACCTCAGCTCTTTAGTCCCGCCCCTCAGCCACTCTCAGCCCATCCCACCTATCACCATAGACCTCAGCTCTTTAATCCCGCCCCTCAGCCACTCTCATCCCATCCCACCTATCACCATAGACCTCAGCTCTTTAATCCCAACCCTCAGACGCTCTCAGCCCATCCCACCTATCACCATAGACCTCAGATCTTTAATCCCAACCCTCAGCCACGCTCAGCCCATCCCACCAATCACCATAGACCTCAGCTCTTTAATCCCAACCCCCAGCCACTCTCAGCTCATCCCACCAATCACCATAGACCTCAGCTCTTTAATCCCAACCCTCAGCCGCTCTCAGCCCATCCCACCTATCACCATAGACCTCAGATCTTTAATCCCAACCCTCAGCCACGCTCAGCCCATCCCACCAATCACCATAGACCTCAGCTCTTTAATCCCAACCCCCAGCCACTCTCAGCCCATCCCACCAATCACCATAGACCTCAGCTCTTTAATCCCTCCCCTCAGCCGCTCTCAGCCCATCCCACCAATCACCATAGACCTCAGCTCTTTAATCCCAAACCCCAGCCACTCTCAGCCCATCCCACCAATCACCATAGACCTCAGCTCTTTAATCCCTCCCCTCAGCCACTCTCAGCCCATCCCACCAATTACCATAGACCTCAGCTCTTTAATCCCTCCCCTCAGCCACTCTCAGCCCATCCCACCAATTACCATAGACCTCCCACGTTCTGTCATGTTTTAATCTTTCTAATCGTATTATATCCACAGATTGTGAGCTAAAGATGAACACCTTTCCTGTGATTATTATTGTATTAATTAGTGACTGACTATGGCTTTCCAAATCTCCCCAACACTGCTATTTGTAAGGTTAATATTAAGTGCATGTTATGGTGACCAGAAACCAGCTACATAGGGGTAATACCAGAATAAATGATCTATTGATTCTGTCTCTCAGAGCTGAGATTGTTGTATGCCCCAGATATATAGATTCTGATGGTGGCAAGAATTTTATATAAGAATTTAAATTGAAACTGAAACTGAAACTTGCTGAATCAAGTGTAGTTTTTTTCACATCAAAAATCTCATCCCATAGATTTTGCAACCTTATTGGCACACCTGTCAACATTTTTGTCCTCAGATGAAAACGGGTATATTTTTCTATTTATGCCAGTACATTTTATATGTGTTATCATAAGTTAAGAGTTCATTATTATTACAGGGCTCCAGACAAATAAATGTCCCCTGTCACGTTTGGACCTTTATTTCCTTTGTTTTGTCTTTATTTAGTATGGTCAGGGCGTGAGTTGGGGTGGGCAGTCTATGTGTGTTTTTCTATGTTGGGGTTTTGAGTTCAGTCTAGTATGGTTCTCAATCAGAGGCAGGTGTCGTTAGTTGTCTCTGATTGAGAATCATACTTAGGTAGCCTGGGTTTCACTTTTGAGTTGTGGGTGTTTGTTTCCGTGTGAGTGTTTGTGCCACACGGTACTGTTTCGGTTTTTGTTTTTGTTCACATGGTTTATTGTTTTGTATTGCAGTGTTCAGTTCGTTTCTATTAAAAATCATTACGAACACTTACCACGCTGCTCTTTGGTCCGATCCTTCTTCCACCTCTGAATGCCGTTACACCCCCAGTGTCACTGCCACCACCATCTTCTACTGTAATCATCTTATAAAGTCATTCATAGTGTTCGAAATAGACTACTTGAGGTATTCAAGAAATAAGTAGTTTCATTTAACACGTCCAAGCAGGAATAAATGATTCAAGATATTTGGATGTGCAGCCTAATCCAGTGATTGACATGAATTTTGGGTTGATATTTAGATTACAGTGTGACTATATGTGACTTGTTTCAGGAAACTAGGCATATGGCACATATGGAGAGGTATTTGAACGTAAACACTTATTTTTTTTATATCAAAATCATTTTTGGGGTTAGAAATGCCTTCTGGAACATTTGAACTTTCATGTGCCTTAATTAATAACAAGCTTGTATGTCATCTGTGAATACGATGAAACATTTAAAATTACGTGCCAAGTTGGTTTAGCCAAGGAAATAGACCGGAAACTTCCCTCTATAGCCATGATTAGCTGAGATAATGGTTGGGTTGGACATGCTGAGAGATGAGTTTGGATTGGTCTGCCATGTAGCATGCGTCTGTCTTAAATATGAGCTGCTCAGTACGTGTAGGTAATCTCTTCTAACGCTGCTTTTTAAAAAAAGAAATCACGTAGTAGAACTGCAAAAGTGTTGCTAATGCTCTCCACTTTCTGGAGGATAATCGTGCCATGCTGGTTCTATCTGACTCTGAAAATGAATCAGACGATGAGAAAATTCAAGATTTAGGTAATAACATTTTCATTAAACCAGACATTGTAGTTTTCTGATGACAGCGATGGGGGAGAAATGGCGATCAACAGTGTTCTTGTCACGGAAGAATTTGACCGAGTTTTGAAATCAGTGGAATACCCAGTGGAAGCAGAGTATGATAGCTAAGAATATGGAGAACATTCTGCCGTTTGATTTCAAATGTGCTTAGGGAGTCGAAAAGAGAACACAGAGGGATGTTGTATAAAACACCTGGATTACATCTTCAAACTAAGGGCAAACATGGCATCCGTGACAGAGAGGGAGAAGCGTTCATCTATGTACACGGGTAAGAGTCTAGCTAGCTACATTTTTAGTTATATTACATTTCTAATTTTGTCAGAAACAAATTTTCATTGCAAGTTAAAGGGTACTTTTGCTAGCTAGCTAACGTTACATGTATGATCTGTGTAGTAATATTATTAATATCTCAGAAAGCCATTTACATTGCTAGTTATAGCCTAATGTTAGCTAGCTAGCTAACATTGAACCTAGTTGGTTAGCTTTAGCTTCATGCATGCATGGTGATAACATTATGAGTTGGGATGGTTCATTGTTTAGCTAGCTAGCTACATGTAAAAACAAAAATAGACTCCACCATGCAAGTAACCATTTCACAGTACCGTTTACACCTTCTGTATCCTGTGCATGTAACAAATACACTTTTATTTTATTTGATATAGTGTGTGTTTATCAGAGACGGTAATGGGAAGAACAGCATGACCTGCACCAAAGTCAAATTAGGATATAAAGTTAGGCCAACGAGACAGTGTCCAAGTTCAAAACTTCTCAGAATGCCCTGCTTTTCTTTCGTCACACTCACAACCTGAAGCAATTTTCTGTAATTAGCCTGCCATTAACTTATAAATAATTATCTTGTTGTGAGATTATTTTCCTGTAATAATGAATACAAATGAGCTAAAGTTAAGATGTTGTCAGCTATTATATGGTAACTATTTGAACTGGCTATGAAAGTTGATAAACTTGTAACCCCACTTTTTGGTACACCTACTGGAGGGCTCCTCTCTGTCTACACCCATTCAGCATTGTTCTTAAACTTTAGCCCCACCCATCTCTTTAAGGATTCACGTGAGGCCATGTGCCAAACAGAGTGAGGACGGTAGTGTACTAAACAGAGTGAGTACGGTAGTGTACTAAACAGAGTGAGTACGGTAGTGTACTAAACAGAGTGAGTACGGTAGTGTACTAAACAGAGTGAGTACGGTAGTGTACTAAACAGAGTGAGTATGGTAGTGTACTAAACAGAGTGAGTACGGTAGTGTACTAAACAGAGTGAGTACGGTAGTGTACTAAACAGAGTGAGTACGGTAGTGTACTAAACAGAGTGAGTACGGTAGGGTACTAAACAGAGTGAGTACGGTAGTGTACTAAACAGAGTGAGTACGGTAGTGTACTAAAGAGAGTGAGTACGGTAGTGTACTAAACAGAGTGAGTACGGTAGTGTACTAAACAGAGTGAGTACGGTAGTGTACTAAATAGAGTGAGTACGGTAGTGTACTAAACAACCAAACATTTCATGACTAAGGGCTGGTTTATACTACATCTATTGACATGTCTGGAGACAGTTGTCACGGTGACATCCTGAACATTCTATTGTCATCCGACATCAAACTTGTCATTGTTCTATTGTTCTGCCCCTGAACAAGGCAAGTCAGTTATGAACAAGTTCTTACTTACAATGACGGCCTAGGAATAGTGGTTAGGGTGTTGGGCCTGTAACTGAAAGGTTGGTGGATCGAATCCCTGACCTGACAAGGTCAAAACCTGTTAACTGCCTTGTCAGCTCGGGGATTCGATCCACCAACTTTTCGATTACAGGCCCAAAACTCTAACCACTGTTCCTAGGCTAGTTGGGACGCTAGTGACCCACCTTGACAACATGAAATTGCAGAGCGTGAAATTCAAAATACAAAAATTGTAATATTAAACATTTATGAAAATACAAGTATCTTACATAATTTAAAAGCATTACTTCTTGTTAACCCAACCGCTTTGTCAGATTTCAAAAAGGCTTTATGGCGAAAGCATTCCATGCGATTATCTGAGGACAGCGCCCCGCATACACCAGCATTAAAAACATTTTTCAAACCAGCAGAGGCGTCACAAAAATCTCAAATAGCGATAAAATAAATCACTTACCTTTGAAGATCTTCCTCTGTTGGCATTTCCAAGGGTCCCAGCTACACAACAAATGGTTGTTTTGTTTGATAAAGTCATTCTTTATATCCCCAAAAAGTAAGTTTAGTTGGCGCGTTTGATTCAGTAATCCACCATTACCACTCGTTCATCATGCAGACAAAGGAATCCGAAAAGTTACCAACAAACTTTGTCCAAACAAGTCAAACAATGTTTCTAATAAATCCTCAGGTACCCTAAAATGTAAATAAATAATAATATTTAACACATAATGTAGTATGTTGTGGCAGAATCAGAATCCTTTAGGTAACATTTATAAATAAGATGTTTTATTCATTTTCACAAGTGTGCTTATGTGGGAAAAGTTACTTTTCCCATTGGGGAGAGGTTAGGCTTGTCTTCTTATGGGAATGTGACTACCTATTTACATGTCCTCTCTGAGGTTGCCCTGATCTTGATTTAGTATATGGCCTAGGAGGCTCACTGTCTCCGTGAGCTTGTCCAGGAGGGTTTGTATTTGAGATGGGAGTATCTAAAATGACAATTGATATATACCATTGGATGAGGTAATGTCTTGGTTGTTGTACTAAGAACGAAATAAGAGCTTCGTTGTAGAAGTTTTAGAAGAGCAAACTGAACGATAATTTATAGCCAATGCTGTCTGGCCATGTGTGTCTCTGCTATAAAGGATCTCAGTTGCCATTATGTAAGCACTCTCAGATAATTCATTTATAGACACTGAATTGATCTGAGAGTCACAGGACTATGGTGAAGCTCATATAATTAAAGATGGACTTTATGATAACTCTGACTTGTGGGTGGTTTGCTCTCTCACGATTTGGTAATACAGGAAATTTCCACGACAATGTTCAATACCGGAGATAAATAATGAGATGCACGCCCTCATCCACGCCCTCATCCACGCCCTCATCCACGCCCTCATCCACGCCCTCATCCACGCCCTCATTCATGCCCTCATCCACGCCCTCATCCACGCCCTCATCCACACCCTCATCCACGCCCTCATCCACACCCTCATCCACGCGCGCCACAAGACTACAGTCCAAATAAGAGCCACCTTGAAAAACTACAACTACTAATTCAATTTTTCAAAAAACAAGCCTGAACCCCTTTCTAAAACTGTTGACATCTAGCGGAAGCCATAGGAACTGCAATCTGTGAGGATTTGCTTTCCTAGCGTCCCACCTAGCCCAATTCACAGGCCCATTTCATATTTTCCATTTGTATATCAAAAAAAATACTTTTGTTTGTTTGTTGTCAACTAAAAAATGGATCAGCCCATATGGTATTTGCCAGATGGCCAATCCGACCCCTAGTGAATCGTGTGATGCCCTGTATCTACTAATCTTTTTAAACCCTGTTCTAGTTCTAGCTGCCCCACTACATGGAATTATATGGATAAGCTTCCCATACTCTTATGACAATGGACAAAGCTTCTCACACTCTAATGACAATGGACAAAGCTTCCCAGGCTCTAATGACAATGGACAAAGCTTCCCAGACTCTAACGACAATGGACAAAGCTTCCCACACTCTAATGACAATGGACAAAACTTCCCAGACTCTAATGACAATGGACAAAGCTTCCCACACTCCAATGACAATGGACAAAGCTTCCCACACTCTAATGACAATGGACAAAGCTTCCCACACTAATGACAATGGACAAAGCTTCCCACACTCTAATGACAATGGACAAAGCTTCCCACACTCTAATGACAATGGACAAAGCTTCCCACACTCTAATGACAATGGACAAAGCTTCCCACACTAATGACAATGGACAAAGCTTCCCACACTCTAATGACAATGGACAAAGCTTCCCACACTCTAACGACAATGGACAAAGCTTCCCACACTCTAATGACAATGGACAAAGCTTCCCACACTCCAAGGACAATGGACAAAGCTTCCCAGACTCTAATGACAATGGACAAAGCTTCTCAGACTCTAATGACAATGGACAAAACTTCCCACACTCTAACGACAATGGACAAAGCTTCCCACGCTCGAATGACAATGGACAAAGCTTCCCACACTAATGACAATGGACAAAGCTTCTCACACTCTAATGACAATGGTCAAATCTTCCCACAATAACAACAATGGACAAATCTTCCCACATGCTAACAACAATGGACAAAGCTTCCCACACTCTAAGGACAATGGACAAAGCTTCCCACACTCTAAGGACAATGGACAAAGCTTCCCACACTCTAATGACAATGGACAAAGCTTCCCACACTCTAATGACAATGGACAAAGCTTCCCACACTCTAATGACAATGGACAAAGCTTCCCAGACTCTAATGACAATGGACAAAGCTTCCCAGACTCTAATGACAATGGACAAAACTTCCCACATGCTAACAACAATGGACAAAGCTTCCCACACTCTAATGACAATGGACAAAGCTTCCCACACTCTAATGACAATGGACAAAGCTTCCCACACTCTAATGACAATGGACAAAGCTTCCCAGACTCTAATGACAATGGACAAAACTTCCCACATGCTAACAACAATGGACAAAGCTTCCCACACTCTAAGGACAATGGACAAAGCTTCCCAGACTCTAATGACAATGGACAAAGCTTCCCACACTCTAATGACAATGGACAAAACTTCCCACACTCTAACGACAATGGACAACTCTTCCCACGCTCGAATGACAATGGACAAAACTTCCCACACTCTAACGACAATGGACAAAGCTTCCCACGCTCGAATGACAATGGACAAAGCTTCCCACACTAATGACAATGGACAAAGCTTCTCACACTCTAATGACAATGGTCAAATCTTCCCACAATAACAACAATGGACAAATCTTCCCACACTAACGACAATGGACAGCGCTTCCCACACTCTAATGACAATGGACAAAACTTCCCACATGCTAACAACAATGGACAAAGCTCCCACACTCTAAGGACAATGGACAAAGCTTCCCACACTCTAAGGACAATGGACAAAGCTTCCCACACTCTAATGACAATGGACAAAGCTTCCCACACTCTAATGACAATGGACAAAGCTTCCCAGACTCTAATGACAATGGACAAAACTTCCCACATGCTAACAACAATGGACAAAGCTTCCCACACTCTAATGACAATGGACAAAGCTTCCCACACTCTAAAAACAATGGACAAAGCTTCCCACACTCTAATGACAATGGACAAAGCTTCCCACACTCTAAGGACAATGGACAAAGCTTCCCACACTCTAAGGACAATGGACAAAGCTTCCCACACTCTAATGACAATGGACAAAGCTTCCCACACTCTAATGACAATGGACAAAGCTTCCCACACTCTAATGACAATGGACAAAGCTTCCCAGACTCTAATGACAATGGACAAAGCTTCCCAGACTCTAATGACAATGGACAAAACTTCCCACATGCTAACAACAATGGACAAAGCTTCCCACACTCTAATGACAATGGACAAAGCTTCCCACACTCTAATGACAATGGACAAAGCTTCCCACACTCTAATGACAATGGACAAAGCTTCCCAGACTCTAATGACAATGGACAAAACTTCCCACATGCTAACAACAATGGACAAAGCTTCCCACACTCTAAGGACAATGGACAAAGCTTCCCAGACTCTAATGACAATGGACAAAGCTTCCCACACTCTAATGACAATGGACAAAACTTCCCACACTCTAACGACAATGGACAACTCTCGAATGACAATGGACAAAACTTCCCACACTCTAATGACAATGGACAAAGCTTCCCACGCTCGAATGACAATGGACAAAGCTTCCCACACTAATGACAATGGACAAAGCTTTCACACTCTAATGACAATGGTCAAATCTTCCCACAATAACAACAATGGACAAATCTTCCCACACTAACGACAATGGACAGCGCTTCCCACACTCTAATGACAATGGACAAAACTTCCCACATGCTAACAACAATGGACAAAGCTCCCACACTCTAAGGACAATGGACAAAGCTTCCCACACTCTAAGGACAATGGACAAAGCTTCCCACACTCTAATGACAATGGACAAAGCTTCCCACACTCTAATGACAATGGACAAAGCTTCCCAGACTCTAATGACAATGGACAAAACTTCCCACATGCTAACAACAATGGACAAAGCTTCCCACACTCTAATGACAATGGACAAAGCTTCCCACACTCTAAAAACAATGGACAAAGCTTCCCACACTCTAATGACAATGGACAAAGCTTCCCAGACTCTAATGACAATGGACAAAGCTTCCCAGACTCTAATGACAATGGACAAAGCTTCCCACACTCTAATGACAATGGACAAAGCTTCCCACACTCTAATGACAATGGACAAAGCTTCCCACACTCTGATGACAATGGACAAAGCTTCCCACACTAATGACAATGGACAAAGCTTCCCACACTCTAAGGACAATGGACAAAGCTTCCCACACCCTAATGACAATGGACAAAGCTTCTCACACTCTAATGACAATGGACAAAGCTTCCCACACTCTAATGACAATGGACAAAGCTTCCCACACTCTAATGACAATGGACAAAGATTCCCACACTAATGACAATGGACAAAGCTTCCCACACTCTAAGGACAATGGACAAAGTTTCCCACACTCTAATGACAATGGACAAAGATTCCCACACTAATGACAATGGACAAAGCTTCTCACACTCTAATGACATTGGACAAAACTTCCCACACTCTAATGACAATGGACAAAACTTCCCACATGCTAACAACAATGGACAAAGCTTCCCACACTCTAAGGACAATGGACAAAGCTTCCAACACTCTAATGACAATGGACAAAGCTTCCCACACTCTAATGACAATGGACAAAGCTTCCCACACTCTAATGACAATGGACAAAGCTTCCCACACTAATGACAATGGACAAAGCTTCCCACACTCTAAGGACAATGGACAAAGCTTCCCACACCCTAATGACAATGGACAAAGCTTCCCACACTCTAATGACAATGGACAAAGCTTCCCACACTCTAACGACAATGGCAGAATATGGGGGATTTTTAAACAGAGGTTTTCACTGATCCTTTCAAAGTTGGTCGTATTATATATCAATCGAAAGGTAATTTCATGACCATCAGAACCACTTGTCAAACTAAGTTTAAGATGTATTAAGGTTTCCTATTTAAAGCAATTTATGTACCCTAGAAATCAATGGGTCCAAATGATTTTGACTTGAACAATCAGAGAAAGGTACCATTGCTGCACACTGCTAACACACATTTTCCAACTCTAGGGACATAGACCTTACATTGTTTTCAACTATGATGAGCCAGACGGCACACATTTGGGGGTCTGGCTCATTGACTAAAGTGTTATGTGGTATATTGTATCTTCTGATTAGAAATACTAAGGGATTTAAGGGAATGACCCTTAAAGTTCAATGTTATAACTGAGATTTAGATGTTCAAGGCCAGTCTGCGATAGAAGTGCAGCCTAGATCTATGTGTGTGTGTGTGTAACATACCTGAGCACACCCGGGGCACTCGTTACCGTTCTCGCAGGTCCTGCGGCGTGATTGGATGCCGCCTCCGCAGGGCACTGTGCAGCGTTCCCATGCTGACCATGCCGACCAATAGACATGAGGTGGGCAGGGCAGGTGCTCGTTGCAATACCTGGGAAGGACAAAGACCACAGGGGATGGGGATGTGTGTGTGTGTGTGTGTGTGTGTGTGTGTGTGTGTGTGTGTGTGTGTGTGTGTGTGTGTGTGTGTGTGCGGGTGTGCGGGTGTGTGTGTGCGGGTGTGTGTGAAGACGAGTATCACACAGTGGCTATAGGAGTGATGGGCGAACTTTACACAGTAGTATCCCCAAGACAGCCTATCTGTCTTTAGAGTGGTTGGCTGTAAATGATGGTCTTTTTGACATGATACACACAAATCATGTCCAATCAATTGAATTTACCACAGGTGGACTCCAATCAAGTTGTAGAAACATCTCAAGGATGATCAATGGAAACAGGATGCACCTGAGCTCATAGCAAAGGTTTTGAATACTTATGTAAATAAGGTATTTATGTTTTTAATTTTTAATACATTCGCAAAGAATTCTAAAATCCTGCTTTCGTTTTGTCATTATGGGGTATTGTGTGTACTGTAGATTGATGAGGAAAACAATCCATTTTGAATACAATGAATACAATCAATTTTAGAATAAGGCTGTAACTCAACAAAATGTGGAAAAAGTCGAGGGATACTTTCCGAATGGACTGTATACCGATCGATACCACAAGAAAAAAGAAGACTAATTATAGAGAACTACTGTACAGTCCCAAGATAGACAGGCAAACTGTCAGAACTGACAGACCGATGTTGACTCGTAAACTCCCGTTTGATCAACCACATTTTAACTGAGAGAAATATTCTACTTTTATGTCGCTATCAACAGAGAAATATTCCACTTTTATGTCGCCATCAACAGAGAAATATTCCACTTTTATGTCGCCATCAACAGAGAAATATTCCACTTTTATGTCGCTATCAACAGAGAAATATTCCACTTTTATGTCGCTATCAACAGAGAAATATTCCACTTTTATGTCGCCATCAACAGAGAAATATTCCACTTTTATGTCGCCATCAACAGAGAAATATTCCCCTTTTATGTCGCCATCAACAGAGAAATATTCCACTTTTATGTCGCTATCAACAGAGAAATATTCCACTTTTATGTCGCTATCAACAGAGAAATATTCCACTTTTATGTCGCTATCAACAGAGAAATATTCCACTTTTATGTCGCTATCAACAGAGAAATATTCCACTTTTATGTCGCTATCAACAGAGAAATATTCCACTTTTATGTCGCCATCAACAGAGAAATATTCCACTTTTATGTCGCTATCAACAGAGAAATATTCCACTTTTATGTCGCTATCAACAGAGAAATATTTCACTTTTATGTTGCTATCAACAGAGAAATATTCCACTTTTATGTCGCCATCAACAGAGAAATATTCCACTTTTATGTCGCCATCAATTCCACTTTTATGTCGCCATCAACAGAGAAATATTCCACTTTTATGTCGCCATCAACAGAGAAATATTCCACTTCTATGTCACCATCAACAGAGAAATATTCCACTTTTATGTCGCCATCAACAGAGAAATATTCCACTTTTATGTCGCTATCAACAGAGAAATATTCCACTTTTATGTCGCCATCAACAGAGAAATATTCCACTTTTATGTCGCTATCAACAGAGAAATATTCCACTTTTATGTCGCTATCAACAGAGAAATATTCCACTTTTATGTCGCTATCAACAGAGAAATATTCCACTTTTATGTCGCTATCAACAGAGAAATATTCCACTTTTATGTCGCTATCAACAGAGAAATATTCCACTTTTATGTCGCCATCAACAGAGAAATATTCCACTTTTATGTCGCTATCAACAGAGAAATATTCCACTTTTATGTCGCTATCAACAGAGAAATATTCCACTTTTATGTCGCTATCAACAGAGAAATATTCCACTTTTATGTCGCCATCAACAGAGAAATATTCCACTTTTATGTCGCTATCAACAGAGAAATATTCCACTTTTATGTCGCTATCAACAGAGAAATATTCCACTTCTATGTCGCCATCAATTCCACTTTTATGTCGCCATCAACAGAGAAATATTCCACTTTTATGTCGCCATCAACAGAGAAATATTCCACTTCTATGTCGCCATCAACAGAGAAATGACACCCTATGAAGGTAGATTTACAATAGAAATCCCAAAGGCACCATATGTGTGCTCACAAAGTGTGAACATCCTCGGAGATTGATAAATGTGTGTAATGTGCATTTATGAAAGCTATATTTTAATTAGTCTTAATGCATATTCCATATATTTTTTATCTACCAGCTCTCACAGTCTCATGTCAGAATTAGACGTTCATCCATGTTTCTCAAACAACACATTTAGAAGTTGTTCCAAATGTCACATTTCTATGTGTTTAGGCATTATGGTTAAGGTTTGGGATATACTTAAAAAAACAGAAATATAAAAAACAACTTTCTATTGCTGGATTCAAACTTACAACTTGTCACCCTTTGGAATCAGAGGCAGATGCATCCCTGTCCAAAACATCCTAAAACCAAAACCTACTTGAAGTTAACAGCGCTCACTGTTTCCCCTAGTTGCCTGTTTCCAAGTCCTCAGGCATGGATGGACGTCGTATACGGACTTGTATCACGAGTGACCTGGCTGACTTGAATGATGCTGCCTTTGAAAAAGCCACATAGACTCATATGTCATGTTTCATTACATTGTTTACTAGAAAGGGATAACTGTACGGAGCCTTTGGTTAATTACTAAACATGCCTTATCTAAAAACACGATGCCTTATTAGAGCCCATAGACATCATTTCTAGACCTTTTACACAAACTATAAATACTAAAAGCAGCAGATATTCACAGTGTTGGCTGAAGCACGAAACACATTGTCAGGGCCTCCGAGTGGCTTAACGATCTAAAGATCACAGTGCCAGTTCCATCACAGGCTGTGTCACAGGCGACCCGCGAGACCGTTGAGGGTTCCATCACAGGCTGTGTCACAGGCGACCCGCGAGACCGTTGAGGGTTCCATCACAGGCTGTGTCACAGGCGAGACCGTTGAGGGTTCCATCACCGCGAGACCGTTGAGGGTTCCATCACAGGCTGTGTAACAGGCGACCCGCGAGACCGTTGAGGGTTCCATCACAGGCTGTGTCGCAGGCGACCCGGGAGACCGTTGAGGGTTCCATCACAGGCTGTGTCACAGGCGACCCGTGAGACCGTTGAGGGTTCCATCACAGGCTGTGTCGCAGGCGACCCGGGAGACCGTTGAGGGTTCCATCACAGGCTGTGTCGCAGGCGACCCGGGAGACCGTTGAGGGTTCCATCACAGGCTGTGTCACAGGCGACCCGCGAGACCGTTGAGGGTTCCATCACAGGCTGTGTCGCAGGCGACCCGGGAGACCGTTGAGGGTTCCATCACAGGCTGTGTCACAGGCGACCCGCGAGACCGTTGAGGGTTCCATCACAGGCTGTGTCACAGGCGACCCGGGAGACCGTTGAGGGTTCCATCACAGGCTGTGTCACAGGCGACCCGCGAGACCCTTGAGGCGATGCCCAATTGGCCCAGCGTCGTCCAGGTTAGAAAAGGGTTTGGGAAGCCCGGGATGTCCTTGTCCCATTACACTCTAGCGGATTCCTTGTGGCGGGCCATGCACATGCACGCTGACCTCGGCCGCCAGTTGTACAGTGTTTCTTCAGACACATTGCTTCCGGGTGAAGGGAGCAGTGCGGTAAGAAGAAATGCGGCTTGGCAGGGTCATTTTCGACCTTCGACCTCTCCTGAGTCCGTACGGGAGTTGCAGAGATGGGACAAAAGTATAATTAACAATTGGACATCACAAGTATAAGGGGTAAAAAGACTTTTTTTATAAACACTTTGTCTGTTGGTGAGAAACGTATTTCCCCTTATTTGATCTGCAGATACAGATAACAGATAGATATTACAGCGCAATGAAAAGTTGAAATAGAAAAACATTTGTGTGTTACTCGGTTTTCCTACTACACCATTTACATTAAAGAGCCTGAGATTTGGCTGAGGAAGGGGAGACGGAGAGAGAGAGAGGGAGAGAGGGAGAGACGGAGAGAGAGAGAGAGTGAGAGAGAGAGAGAGAGAGGTGTAGAGAGAGAGCGAGAAAGAGAGAGAGAGAGGGAGGTACAGAGAGAGAGAGAAAGAAGGAGGTACAGAGATAGAGAGAAAGAAAGAGAGAGAGGTGAGGTACAGAGAGAGAGAGGTGAGGTACAGAGAGAGAGAGGTGAGGTACAGAGAGAGAGAGGTGAGGTACAGAGAGAGAGAGAGTGAGAGAGAGTGAGAGAGAGAGAGAGAGAGAAAGAGAGAGAGTGAGAGAGACAGAGAGAGAGAGACAGAGAGAGAGAGTGAGAGAGAGTAAGAGAGAGAGAGAGAGAAAGAGAGAGAGAGAGAGAGAGAGAGAGAGAGAGAGAGAGAGAGAGAGAGAGATAGACAGAGAGAGAGAGAGAGAGAGATAGTGTGTGTGAGAGAGAGAGAGAGAGAGAGAGAGAGAGAGAGAGAGAGAGAGAGAGAGAGAGAGAGAGACAGAGGGGGAGGGGGAGGGGGGGGGCTGAATGATAGAGGGAGAGAAGCACCGATTGCAAAAGAAAGTGAGAGACAGAATGCGAGGGAGGAAAGGAAGCAAGGGAGGGAGAGAATGGCTGTAAATATGACATAGTGCCCATGATAGCGATAGCAGAAAGGTCCCCGCAGAGATCAGAGTGGAGGAGACAGGGCCCCCTGCAGAGATCAAAATAGAGGAGACAGGGCCCCCTGCAGAGATCAGAATGGAGAAGACAGGGCCCCTTGAAGAGATCAGAATGGAGGAGACAGGGCGCCCTGCAGAGATCAGAATGGAGGAGACAGGGCGCCCTGCAGAGATCAGAATGGAGGAGACAGGGCGCCCTGCAGAGATCAGAATGGAGGAGACAGGGCGCCCTGCAGAGATCAGAATGGAGGAGACAGGGCGCCCTGCAGAGATCAGAATGGAGGAGACAGGGCGCCCTGCAGAGATCAGAAGGGAGGAGACAGGGGCCCCTGCAGAGATCAGAAGGGAGGAGACAGACCCATTGATCTGTAGAGTCCCCTGCTCAGAATAAAGGGAGACAGCCTTAACCAGATCCATAGTAAACAGATTAATAAACTCATCGTCAATCCAGCCATGCAAATCATTCTGCTCTCAGATTAGATTAGCCTTCGTTTAATGCAACATCCTCCCTGGGCAGGAAGTCAGGAAGAAAATGGTGCTATTTACTGCCCTGTATGAGCTGAGTAAGCAGGGGAATACATAAGCTTGAACATTAGCCAGACAGACTTTGTCCTCATTGCATTGACTGGGATAGCAGTTAATGTCAAGAAACCATGGCCAAACTTCTGGAGAGAGACTGGAATGTGTGTGTGTGGCTACTGCATGTGCCTCAGGCCTTTCAATACTGTATCTCTAACCACAGCCATCTGGCCTCAGAGGGAGAGAGAGAGAGAGAGAGAGAGAGAGAGAGAGAGAGAGAGAGAGAGAGAGAGAGAGAGAGAGAGAGAGAGAGGGAGACAGAGAGGTATATATCTATATATATATATATATATATATATATGTATATATATATAGAGAGAGAGAGAGAGAGAGAGAGAGGGAGACAGGGAGGTATATAAATAAATATATATATATATATATATATATATATATATATATATAGAGCGAGAGAGAGAGACAGAGAGAGAGAGAGGTATATACATTTTATATATATATATATATATATATATAGAGAGAGAGAGAGAGAGAGAGAGAGAGAGAGAGAGAGAGAGAGAGAGAGAGAATGTGTGCTGATTACCGCTGAAAGGGGACCCTATGGATACGGCAATAACAGCCCACTCCATTCCTAACATTAAAGGGAGAGTTCACACCCAAAATGAGTCCACAATCCACAACATCTGATTCATATAGGACATGTAGAAAATGAGAGGAGAGAGAGAGATGGATGGAGAGAAAGAGAAAGAGTGTGAGAGAGAAAGAGAGAGGGGGGGAGAGAGAGAGAGAGAGAGAGAGAGAGGGAGAGAGACAGACGGAGAGAGAGAGAGAGAACTATTTGCACATAATATGACATTTGAAATATATTTATTCTTTTGGAACATTTGTATTGTTTATTTCACTTTTGTTTATTATCTACTTCACTTGCTTTGGCAATGTTACCATATGTTTCCCATGCCAATAAAGTCCTTAAATTGAAAATGAATGGAGAGAGTTGGATGGATGGAGAGAGAGAGAGAGAGAGAGAGGCGGGGGTACAGAGAGAGAGAAAGAGAGAGAGAGAGAGAGGGGGGGTACAGAGAGAGAGAAAAGAGAGAGAGAGAGAGAGAGAGAGACAGAGAGAGAGAGAGAGAGAGTGACAGAGAGAGAGAGAGAGAGAGAGAGAGAGAGAGAGAGAGGAGGGAGGTACAGAGAGAGAAATGTCTCTATTCCTTTCAAGTGTAATGAGTGTAATGTTTACTGTTAATTTGTTCATGTTTATTTCACTTTTGTTATTTATCTAATTCACTTGCTTTGGCATTGTTAACATATATTTCCCATGCCAATAAAGCCCTTAAATTGAATTGAGAGAGAGAGAAAGAGATTGAACAGCGAGCGAGTAGGACCATGAAACCCGTTTCTTCTCTTACAGACAGTTCTCTTTTCTGACAGACAGACCCTTCTCCTCTCTAAACAGACAGACCCTTCTCCTCTCTAAACAGACAGACCCTTCTCTTCTCTGACAGACCCTTCTCTTCTCTAAACAGACAGACCCTTCTCCTCTCTAAACAGACAGACCCTTCTCTTCTCTAAACAGACAGACCCTTCTCTTCTCTAAACAGACAGACCCTTCTCTTCTCTAAACAGACAGACCCTTCTCCTCTCTAAACAGACAGACCCTTCTCTCTAAACAGACAGACCCTTCTCTTCTCTAAACAGACAGACCCTTCTCTTCTCTAAACAGACAGACCCTTCTCTTCTCTAAACAGACAGACCCTTCTCTTCTCTAAACAGACAGACCCTTCTCTTCTCTAAACAGACAGACCCTTCTCCTCTCTAAACAGACAGACCCTTCTCTTCTCTAAACAGACAGACCCTTCTCTTCTCTAAACAGACAGACCCTTCTCCTCTCTAAACAGACAGACCCTTCTCTTCTCTAAACAGACAGACCCTTCTCTTCTCTAAACAGACAGACTCTTCTCTGACAGACCCTTCTCTTCTCTAAACAGACAGACCCTTCTCTTCTCTAAACAGACAGACTCTTCTCTGACAGACCCTTCTCTTCTCTAAACAGACAGACTCTTCTCTGACAGACCCTTCTCTTCTCTAAACAGACAGACTCTTCTCTGACAGACCCTTCTCTTCTCTAAACAGACAGACTCTTCTCTGACAGACCCTTCTCCTCTCTAAACAGACAGACTCTTCTCTGACAGACCCTTCTCTTCTCTAAACAGACAGACCCTTCTCCTCTCTAAACAGACAGACCCTTCTCCTCTCTAAACAGACAGACTCTTCTCTGACAGACCCTTCTCTTCTCTAAACAGACAGACTCTTCTCTGACAGACCCTTCTCTTCTCTAAACAGACAGACTCTTCTCTGACAGACCCTTCTCCTCTCTAAACAGACAGACCCTTCTCTTCTCTAAACAGACAGACCCTTCTCTTCTCTAAACAGACAGACCCTTCTCTTCTCTAAACAGACAGACCCTTCTCTTCTCTAAACAGACAGACCCTTCTCTTCTCTAAACAGACAGACCCTTCTCTTCTCTAAACAGACAGACCCTTCTCTTCTCTAAACAGACAGACCCTTCTCCTCTCTAAACAGACAGACCCTTCTCTTCTCTAAACAGACAGACCCTTCTCTTCTCTAAACAGACAGACCCTTCTCTTCTCTAAACAGACAGACCCTTCTCTTCTCTAAACAGACAGACCCTTCTCTTCTCTAAACAGACAGACCCTTCTCTTCTCTAAACAGACAGACCCTTCTCTTCTCTAAACAGACAGACCCTTCTCTTCTCTAAACAGACAGACCCTTCTCTTCTCTAAACAGACAGACCTCTTCTCTCTTCTCTAAACAGACAGACCCTTCTCTTCTCTAAACAGACAGACCCTTCTCTTCTCTAAACAGACCTTTCTTCTCTAAACAGACAGACCCTTCTCTTCTCTAAACAGACAGACTCTTCTCTGACAGACCCTTCTCTTCTCTGACAGACAGACTCTTCTCTGACAGACCCTTCTCTTCTCTAAACAGACAGACTCTTCTCTAAACAGACAGACTCTTCTCTAAACAGACAGACTCTTCTCTGACAGACCCTTCTCTTCTCTGACAGACAGACTCTTCTCTGACAGACCCTTCTCTTCTCTGACAGACCCTTCTCTTCTCTGACAGACAGACTCTTCTCTGACAGACCCTTCTCTTCTTTAGGAGAGAGTAATAGTGACACAGCATATTTCATCCATTAAAACATGTCTCCTCCACAGAGTGTAAAATCACCAAGCCCTACTGTAAGATCCTAATGGATTCTCTCAATAACACATCTGCCCTACTGTAAGATCCTAATGGATTCTCTCAATAACACATCTCTACCATTCATCGCTGGGCCGGCACAAGGTGTTTTATTAGCTGAGCAGGTAGTTTGAAAGAAGCAGAGAGGGAGAGAGGGACAAGGAAAGTAAGAGGGAGGGAGATAAGGAGAGAGAGATGGGGGGGGGAGCAGGGGAAAACGACGGCCCCTTCTCATTAAAGCCACAATTGTGGGTGTGTAAATGGGTAAATGGCACCCTTCGCGAAAAATAGATAGATATACATTCATGATTCAAAAAGTACATTGCCTTCGGAAAGTATTCAGACCATTTGACTTTATCCACATTTTGTTACATTACAGTATTACTCTAACGTTGATTAAATAAAAACTATTCCTCAGCAATGTACACACAATACCCTATAACGACAAAGTAAAAACAGGTTATAATACATTTTTGCAAATGTATTTAAAAAAAAAAAGTAGTCAGACCCTTTACTCAGTACTTTGTTGAAGCACCTTTGGCAGCTAATACAGCCTTGAGTCTTGGGTATGCCACTACAAGCTTGGCACACCTGTATTTGGGGAGTTTCTCCCATTCTTTTCTGCAGATCCTCTCAAGCTCTGTCATGTTGTCAGGCTGCACAGCAATTTTCAGGTCTCTCCAGAGATCTTCGATCAGGTTCAAGTCCGGGCTCTGGCTGGGACACCCAAGGACATTCAGAGACTTGTCCCGAAGCCACTCCTATGTCGTCCTGTGCTGTGTTGTCTGTGTGTTTGGGGCTGTTGTCCTGATAGAATGTGAACCTTTGCCCCAGTCTGAGGTCCTGAGTGCTCTGGACCAGGTTTTCATCAAGGATCTCTCTGTACTTTGCTCCGTTCATTTTTATCTCAATCCTGACTGGTCTCCCAGTACCTGCCGATGAAAATCATCCCCACAGCATGATGCTGCCACCACCATGATTCACCTTAAGGATGGTGTTAGTTTTCTTCCAGGCGTGACGGCTTGGCATTCAGGCCAAAGAGTTCCATCTTGGTTTCATCAGACCAGAGAATCTTGTTTCTCCTGGTCCGAGAGTCCTTTGGGTGCCTTTTGGCAAACTCCAAGCAGGCTGTCATATGCTTTTCATGAGGAGTGGCTTAAGTCTGGCCACTCTCCCATAATGGCCTGATTGGTGGAGTTCGGAGAGATGGTCGTCCTTCTGGAAGGTCCTCCCACCTCCACAGAGGAACTCTGGAGCTCTGTCAGTGACCATAGGGTTCTTGGTCACTTCCCCAGATTGTTCAGTTTGGCTGGGTGGCCAGTCCTTAGGAAGAGTCTTGGTGGTTCCAAACTTCTTCCATTGAAGAATGATGGAGGTCACTGTGTTCTTGAGGACCTTCAATGATGCAGACATTTTTCATCCCCTTCCCCAGATCTGTGCCTCGACACAATCCTGTCTCGGAGCTCTACAGACAATCCCTTCGACCTCATGGCTTGGTTTTTGCTCTGACATGCACTGTCAACTGTGGAACCTTATATAGACAGGAGTGTGCCTTTCCCAATCATGTCCAATCAACTGAATTTATCACAAGTGACTCCAATCAAGTTGTAGAAACATCTCAAGGATGATCAATGGAAACAGGATGCACCTGAGCTCAATTTCGAGTCTCATAGCAAAGGGTCCGAATACTTATGTAAATAAGGTATTTCTGTTTTTTATTTCTAATAAATTTGAAAACATGTAGCTTGATGAAAAAAATTGTATTGAAGGAATTTTACAATAAGGCTATAATGTAACACAATGTAGAAAAAGTTGATTGTTTCAGAATACTTTCCTAACGCACTTGTGTGTCTCCATCAGATTCGCTTCAATGCACTATTGAGTCTTCAAGTAGGAATATATGGTGTCACATAATTGATGGCTTTGTCCATTAATATATACAGTCATTGGGGGGGACAGGGAAAGTCGCAGTCTGGAGGGCCCTTGAACAATTGATAAATCGACACAATATTATACAATAATTTTATTTTCAAAAGTTCCATAATAAATATTATGTCTACATACAGTGTTGTAACAATGTGCAAATAGTTAAAGTACAAAAGGGAAAATAAATAAACATAAATATGGGTTGTATTTACAATGGTGTTTGTTCTTCACTGGTTCCCCTTTTCTTGTGGCAACAGGTCACAAATCTTGCTGCTGTGACAGCACACTGTGGTATTTCACTGGAGAGATATGGGAGTTTATCAAAATTGGGTTTGTTTTCAAATAATTTGTGGCTCTGTGTAATCTGAGGGAAATATGTGTCTCTAATATGGTCATATATTTGGGCAGGAGGTTAGGAAGTGAAGCTCAGTTTCCACCTCATTTTGTGGGCAGTGTGCACTTGCCTGTCTTCTCTTGAGAACCAGGTCTGCCTACAACGGCCTTTCTCAATAGCAAGGCTATGCTCACTGAGTCTGTACATAGTCAAAGCTTTCCTTCATTTTGGGTCAGTCACCGTGGTCAGGTATTCTGCAACTGTGTACTTTCTGTTTAGGGCCAAAGAACATTCTAATTTGGCTCAGTTTTTAGGTTAATTATTTCCAATGTGTAAAGAAATTGTTTTTTTGTTTTCTCATGATTTGGTCTAATTGTTTTGCTGTCCTGGGGGTCTGTTTATGTTTGTGAACAGAGCCCCAGGACCAGCTTTCTTAGGGGACTCTTCTCCAGGTTCATCTCTCTGTAAGTGATGGCTTTGTTATTTCCGGTTTGGGAATCGCTTCCTTTTAGGTGGTTGTAGAATTTAACGTCTCTTTTCTGGAACTCGATAATTACCGGGGATCGGCCTAGTTCTGCTCTAAATCATTTAGTGTTTTACGTTGTACACAGAGGATATTTTTGCAGAATTCAGCATGCAGAGTCTCATTTTTGGAGATTGTCCCATTTTGTGAATTCTTGGTTGGTGAGCGGACCCCAGACCTCAGACCCATAAAGATCAATGGGTTCAATAAACGAATCAAGTATTTTTAGATCCAAATTGGTATGTCAAATGTTATGTTCCTTTTGATGGCATAGAAGGCCCTTCATGCCTGGTCTCTCAGATCGTTCACAGCTTTGTGGAAGTTCCCTGTGGCGCTGATGTTTAGGCCAAGGTATGTATAGTTTGTGTGCTCTATGGCAACGTTGTCTAGATGGAGTTTGTATTTGTGGTCCTGGCAACTGGACCTTTTTTGGAACACCATTATTTTTGTCTTACTGAGATTTACTGTCAGGGTCCAGGTCTGCCAGAATCTGTGCAGAAGATCTAGGTGCTGCTGTAGGCCCTCCTTGGTTGGGGACAGAAGCAACAGATCATCAGCAAACAGTACATATTTGACTTCAGATTGTATTAGCGTGAGGCCAAGTGCTGCAGAATGTTCTCGTGCCCAATTCGATGATACAGATTATGTTGAATAGGGTGGGGCTTAAGCTGCATCCCTGTCTAACCGCACCCCCTCAAATGAAATGTTTGTGTTTATTGTAACCACACACTTGTTATTCGTGTACATGGATTTTATCATGTTGTATGTTTTCCCCCCAACACCACTTTCAATCTATTTTTATAGCAGATCCTCATTCCAAATTGAGTCAAGAGCTTTTTTGAAATCAACAAAGCATGAGAAGATTTTGCCTTTGTTTTGGTTTGTCAATTTGACATTTGCTCAGTAAATTGGTGCTCAGTACATTTACTGTGGAAATGTACAAGTCTGCTGGAAATGATAACGCAGAGGATTTTCCCAAGGTTGCTGTTGACGCATATCCCACGGTAGTTATTGGGGTCAAATTTGTCTCCCCTTTTGTGGATTGGGGTGATCAGTCCTTGGTTCCAAATATTGGGGAAGATGCTAGAGCTAAGAAAATGGTTAAAGAGTGTAAGTATAGCCAATTAGAATTTGTGGTCTGGATATTTTATCATTTCATTGAGGATACCATCAACAACACAGGCCTTTTTGAGTTGGAGGGTTTGTATTTTGTCCTGTAGTTCATTCAATGTGATTGGAGAATCCAATGGGTTCTGATTGTCTTTAATAGCTGATTCTAATATTTGTATTTGATAATGTATATGTTTTTGCTGTTTGTTCTTTGTTACAGGGACAAAAAGGTTGGAGAAGTGGTTTACCCATACATCTCCGTTTTGGATAGATAACTCTTCGTGTTGTTGTTTGTTTAGTGTTTTCCCAGAAGTGGTTAGAGTCTATAGATTCTTCAATTACATTGAGCTTCTGACATGCTGTTCCTTCTTTTTTTGTAATGTGTTTCTGTATTGTTTTTGTGATTCACCATTAGTGAAGGCGTAGACTCAGGTTTTCTGGGTCTCTGTTTTTGGTTGGTGTCACGCTCGTTGGAATAAATGTCGGCTGCAGCGCGATATGATTTGAATAATAATGTGAGACAAAAACAAATAAACCGTGACTACAGAGATGCTACGTGCAATAACTCAAAACATTATCCCATAAACACAAGTGGGAAAAACAGCTACTTAAATATGATCCCCAATTAGAGAAAACGATACCAGCTGCCTCTAATTGGGAATCATACAAATCACCAACAAAGGAAAAAAAACTAGAACACCACATAGAAATACACAAACTAGATCACCCCCAGTCACGCCCTGACCCACTCCACCATAGAGAAACAATGGCTCTCTATGGTCAGCGCGTGACAGTTGGATAGGTTTCTCAATTTATTTCTTAGGTTTTTGCATTCTTCATCAAACCATTTGTCAATGTTGTTAATTTTCTTTGGTTTTCTGTTTGTAATTTTTTAGATTTGATAGGGAAGCTGAGAGGTCAAATATACTGTTTAGATTTGATAGGGAAGCTGAGAGGTCAAATATACTGTTTAGATTTGATAGGGAAGCTGAGAGGTCAAATATACTGTTTAGATGTTCCTGTTTAGATTTGATAGGGAAGCTGAGAGGTCAAATATACTGTTTAGATGTTCCACTGCCAAGTTTACACCTTCACTATTACAGTTGAACCTTTTGTCCAGGAAGTTGTCTAAAAGGGATTTGTTTTTGCCTAATTGTTTTTTGGTAGGTTTCCTACATTCCTTCCATCTATGGCATTTCTTAATATTATTCAGATCTTTGGATTTGATGGCTCATGATTGAGTTTTGCTCTGTTCAAGTAGAGTGTGATTTGGCTGTGATCTGATAGGGGTGTCAGTGGGCTGACTGTGAACACTCTGAGAGACTCTGGGTTGAGGTCAGTGATAAAGTCGTCTACAGTACTACTGCCAAGAGATGAGCTATAGGTGTACCTAACCATAGGAGTCCCCTTGAAGCCTTCCATTCCCAGCGTGCGACAGAGCTGCAGGAGTTGTGACCTGTTTTGGTCGGTTATGTTGTCATAGTTGTGCCTAGGGGGGCATATGGGGGAGGGAATGATGTCCCCTCCAGGTAGCTTCTGGCATTTAGGCCGCCACAGACTAGTACATGTCCCTGGGCCCCCCTCCTGGATGGAGAAGCTGTCTTCATTAAAGTATGTGGATTCTAGTTGGGGGATATAGGTAGCACACAGGAGGACATTTTTCTCTGTTAAGATAATTTCCTCCTGAATTTCTAGTCAAATGTAAAAGGTTCCTGTTTTGATCAATTTAATAGAGCCCCCTGTAGTTTGGTAGTTTGGTGGATGGGACTACCAGCTCTCTGTAACCTAGAGGGCAACCAGTGGGTCCATCTCCTCTATACCATGTTCCCTGTAGGATGACAATGTCTGTATTTCCGATTTCTTTGGTGAAGACCAGGTTCCTGCTCTTTAGGCCAAATGCAGATGACCTCAGGCCTTAGATATTCCAGGATGAGATAGCGAAGGCTTTGTGTTCCATTAAGTGCCCAATGTTGTTAGTCGTGTGTTTTGGCCTCAGGCTAGTAAGTGTGAGCAGAGCCTGCTGAGCATCTGCTGAGGCCTGTTTGCCTGCTCACGGCCTGGGCGTATGTGTGACTTCCATGTTGAGGTCCCGCCGGTCTGGGACAGTGTATTGCTGGTCTGGGCACTGTGTCTATTGATCTGTTGCTCCTGTGTGAAGTGTTGTGGCTGAGTTTGAGGGCGTTGTCCTTTAGGGCGAAGGAGGGCACTGCTGCCTTTTAGAGGTGGACCTGGTCATGAAGGCTGTTCTAGTCCAGGGTGGATTGGTGGGCCAGGTAAACATTTGGTTTTGAGGCTCAGTCAAGGGAAATACTTTTACCTTACCGCTGTATGGTAGCAGGGTGGAAGTATTTTCGGGGTAGCAAGGTGGAGATAACCACTGGGGAAAGTAGAAGAAGCTTTTCCAATCACTCCTTTGAGTGCAGTGGCCACCCGTTCCTGCTGTGCTCTCAGGTCGTTTGTGCCTGTGTGTATTATTATGTGGCTGGGTGACCCTAGTTGGTCCTCAGACAGAAGGTCGAGGGAAAATTGGGTGTTTGGACACCAGAGTTTAGAAACTCTGTTTGAGAAAAAGTATGTTTTCTTGTATATATTTCCCATTTGAGTCCATAAGGAGTGCAATCTGTGGCTTGTGTTTGTCCTCAGTGGGTGTGGGGGGTTGTCAGGAGGGCTATCAGGGTGACTGACAGGGGGGGTGCTGAGAGGTGGTGGGATATTCTGGGCTTGGGGTTCTTCATTTGTCTGTCCTGCTGTGATGTCAACGTGGTCAGGGTCTGGGGTGGACTGTTCTGCTGTGGTGTCAAGACTTTTGTCGAGAGCTGAGGTGGGCTGTTCTGCTGGCTTCTCTGCTGGGGTGGCCACCTCTCTAATGAGTTGTTCTCTGTGACACGCCATCCCCCTCACCCTCTCCTCCAGCAGTCTGATCCTCTCCTCTAGTGCTCTTTTCTTCTCCTGTTCTGCTCTTGCTCTTTCTCCTGTTGATGTTGTCGCACTACAGTCCAGAGTGCAGATATGTCTCTCTCCACCTCCAGCTCTCCGGGTCTTGTTGAGACGGTGTTGTTGAGCTGGAGGATTTTGTTGTGCTGACGAGTGTGTTCACCTCTTGTTCCAGCTCCTCCTGCTTTACCTCCAGCTGGGTGTATTTATCCTTCATTTCAATGAGGAGTAGTACTCTGTGCTGGGAGGTTGACTTCCTGCTTGGGGTTGCTCGTCTGTGGGGTTGTTTAATGAAGAGGTCTGGTCTGACCCGCTCGGGGTGGGGTATCTTTCTCAATAGAGAGGTTCTCCTGCTGGGCTCTCTCTTTGATAATGTGAAAGTCCAGCTGAAACTGTTCGGGGTTGCTCTGTACCAATACTGTTCCAGATTTGTACACGTTCACATTTCCTGACTCAGTGTCCTCGTCTCGTATCCTGAGTTTCTACCCATCAGTAACACCCCCCCTCCCTCTGAGTTTCTACACATCAGTAACCCCCCCCCCCCCCCTTAACAAAAGGGTAGTGTGTTAATATAGCACTGTGTTATGCCAGGGGATGGTCTGTGTGGAATTTATTTGATTTAACCTTTATTTAACTAGGCAAGTCAGTTAAGAACAAATTCCTATTTTACAATGACAGCCCAGGAACAGTGGGTTAACTGCCTTGTTCAGGGGCAAAACCACAGACCTTCACCTCGTCAGCTCGGGGATTCCATCCCAGCAACCTTTCGGGAAGATGAAGTTGCTTATGTTCCCATTTTTATAACAGTCAGCAAAAAGTGTTTCTTGATTTTCCATAAGGAGCTTAATTTTGTACTCTTTTCATGCCTTAACATGTTTTACATAGAGAGGGTACTGTATTTTAATTACCTCTGAACAGCGGGAGGCGGCTTCAAAGCCCTCTGCATTTGGTTGAGGTAGACTGTGTGACTCTCCTGCCATTGTTGGGCTCAAGGGCTTCGACACCTCTCACATCAGTGCTAATTGAAGTCGCTCTGTGTGTATCCAAAGGTGGTCAATGAAATTAGCACTGTGATGTCCCGGGTAGAACAAGAGAAGCTAGAACCCCATATAAAGAATGGCCAACCTAATTGAAATGCTTCATTATGTGGGCTCCCGAGTAGTGCAGCGGTCTAAAGCACTGCATTTCAGTGCTTGAGGCGTCACTGCAGACACCCTGGTTCGAATCCAGGCTGTATCACAACCGGCCAGGATTGGGAGCCCCCACAGCGTGGCGCACAATTGGCCCAACGTCGTCCGGGGTAGGGTTTTGCCGGTGTGGCCATCATTGCAAATAAGAATTTGTTCTTAACTGACTTGCCGAGTAAATGTTAAAATACCCAGTAACAAAGTACCCAGACGCTAAGGAATCTGTCTGAAGTTATTCTCATATTATTATTGACTTTGTTGTAAAGTTTCTGGTAAAAAAGTTTTATTTCAAACAACCTGCACTCTTCCATATTCTCTCCTTCTCACCTCCCTCTCTCCTTTCTCTCTCTCCTTCTCACCCCCTTTCTCCTTTCTCTCTCTCCTTCTCACCTCCCTCTCTCCTTTCTCTCTCTCCTTCTCACCTCCCTCTCTCCTTTCTCTCTCTCCTTCTCACCCCCTATCTCCTTTCTCTCTCTCCTTCTCACCTCCCTCTCTCCTTTCTCTCTCTCCTTCTCACCTCCCTCTCTCCTTTCTCTCTCTCCTTCTCACCTCCTTCTCACCTCCCTCTCTCCTTCTCACCTCCCTCTCTCCTTTCTCTCTCTCCTTCTCACCTCCTTCTCACCTCCCTCTCTCCTTCTCACCTCCCTCTCTCCTTTCTCTCTCTCCTTCTCACCCTCTCTCCTTTCTCTCTCTCTCCTTCTCACCCCCTCTCTCCTTTCTCTCTCTCCTTCTCACCCCCTATCTCCTTTCTCTCTCTCCTTCTCACCTCCTCTCTCCTTTCTCTCTCTCCTTCTCACCTCCCTCTCTCCTTTCTCTCTCTCCTTCTCACCCCCTATCTCCTTTCTCTCTCTCCTTCTCACCCCCTATCTCCTTTCTCTCTCTCCTTCTCACCTCCCTCTCTCCTTTCTCTCTCTCTTTCTCACCCCCTCTCTCCTTTCTCTCTCTCCTTCTCACCTCCCTCTCTCCTTTCTCTCTCTCCTTCTCACCTCCCTCTCTCCTTTCTCTCTCTCCTTCTCACCCCCTATCTCCTTTCTCTCTCTCCTTCTCACCTCCCTCTCTCCTTTCTCTCTCTCCTTCTCACCTCCCTCTCTCCTTTCTCTCTCTCCTTCTCACCCCCTATCTCCTTTCTCTCTCTCCTTCTCACCTCCCTCTCTCCTTTCTCTCTCTCCTTCTCACCTCCCTCTCTCCTTTCTCTCTCTCCTTCTCACCTCCCTCTCTCCTTTCTCTCTCTCCTTCTCACCTCCCTCTCTCCTTTCTCTCTCTCCTTCTCACCCCCCTCTCTCCTTTCTCTCTCTCCTTCTCACCTCCCTCTCTCCTTTCTCTCTCTCCTTCTCACCTCCCTCTCTCCTTTCTCTCTCTCCTTCTCACCTTTCTCTCTCTCTCCTTCTCACCTCCCTCTCTCCTTTCTCTCTCTCCTTCTCACCTCCCTCTCTCCTTCTCACCTCCCTCTCTCCTTTCTCTCTCTCCTTCTCACCCCCTATCTCCTTTCTCTCTATCCTTCTCACCTCCCTCTCTCCTTTCTCTCTCTCATTTTCACATCCCTCTCTCCTTTCTCTCTCTCTTTCTCACCTCCCTCTCTCCTTTCTCTCTCTCCTTCTCACCTCCCTCTCTCCTTTCTCTCTCTCCTTCTCACCTCCCTCTCTCCTTTCTCTCTCTCCTTTTCACATCCCTCTCTCCTTTCTCTCTCTCTTTCTCACCTCCCTCTCTCCTTTCTCTCTCTCCTTCTCACCTCCCTCTCTCCTTTCTCTCTCTCCTTCTCACCCCCTCTCTCCTTTCTCTCTCTCCTTCTCACCTCCCTCTCTCCTTTCTCTCTCTCCTTCTCACCTCCCTCTCTCCTTTCTCTCTCTCCTTCTCACCTCCCTCTCTCCTTTCTCTCTCTCCTTCTCACCTCGCTCTCTCCTTTCTCTCTCTCCTTCTCACCTCCCTCTCTCCTTTCTCTCTCCTTCTCACCTCCCTCTCTCCTTTCTCTCTCTCCTTCTCACCTCCCTCTCTCCTTTCTCTCTCTCCTTCTCACCTCCCTCTCTCCTTTCTCTCTCTCCTTCTCACCTCCCTCTCTCCTTTCTCTCTCTCCTTCTCACCCCCCTCTCTCCTTTCTCTCTCTCCTTCTCACCTCCCTCTCTCCTTTCTCTCTCTCCTTCTCACCTCCCTCTCTCCTTTCTCTGTCTCCTTCTCACCTCCCTCTCTCCTTTCTCTCTCTCCTTCTCACCTCCCTCTCTCGTTTCTCTCTCTTCTTCTCCCTTCTTCTTTCCCCTTCTTAATCTCATTTTTCCAGAGTGCATTGCAGGTTGCTTATAAACCTTCTCAACATCTTGTTGGGGGTGATTATTCCAGACCAAAGCAGCAGAGCTGGAGCTTAACAAGGAGGGCATCCTCCCTCATCTGTGTGGAGCCCAGATAGTGGCTCAAAAACATTCCTCTCTCTCTCTTAATTGACTGTCAGACTGAAGTCAGACTGAAGCCGTTATGAGGAAAAAAAGAGTCATATATGTAATGCTTCACATCACAATGTGTGACTGGCTAATGAATGAAGGACTCAAGACTTCTGTTACACTCACAACAGCAGGGGGATTGTTTCTGGATAATTGGTGTGGATTTATGGCTGTCTGTATGTGTAGCTGTGTGTGTATGTGTGTACGTGGCTGTGTGTGTGTGCGTAGCTGTGTGGGTATGTGTGTACGTGGCTGTGTGTGTGTGCGTAGCTTGTTGTGTATGTGTGTACGTGGCTGTGTGTGTGTGTGTGTGTGTGTGTGTGTATGTGTGTGTGTAGCTGTGTGTGTATGTGTGTACATGGCTGTGTGTGCGTAGCTGTGTGTGTGTGTGTAGCTTGTTTATACATATGTATGAATGCACGAGTGTGTCTCGTACCTTTCCTCTCTGTTCTGCCCCACACACACTCGTCCTCCGTGGCGCGGGGTGGGGTTGCTGCAGGACCTCTGCCGGACCTGGAAGCCAATGCCACAGCTGGTGCTACACGGGATCCACAGAGTCCAGGGGCTCCACACACCGTTCCTATGGAGACACCACAGAACACAAGGTTACACACCGTTCCTATGGAGACACCACAGAACACAAGGTTATACACCGTTCCTATGGAGACACCACAGAACACAAGGTTACACATCGTTCCTATGGAGACACCACAGAACACAAGGTTACACACAAAGTGAGAGGTGTAGATGAAGATAGAACGCTTGCTATTCAGTAAATGTTTCTGCTTATCCAATAAAACATCCACTGCATTTAATGTATTATCCCTAAACATAAACTGAAAGCTTTCAAAATACTGACTGTGTGAGCAGAGGGCAGATGGAATCAGACAGACAGACAGACTATATACCTGGAGCAGTTGACAACCTCCACGCTGAGTCCGTGACAGGACTGACCCCCACACTGGGGTTTGGGATTATCACAAGGCCTGGTTCTACACAGACAGGAATCAGCACTGCCCCCATCAGTATGGCTACAGGCCCCCCAGCCTGTCCATGGCCCAAACCCTCCATCCAACGTCAAGTTACGCACCTGGGGAGATTACAGGGAGGAGGGAGAAAATACTTCAAACTAGGGTGGAGGTCAACAGAAAAGAAAGAAGGACATAGGGACAGAGTGAACGAGAGAGATGTAAATCTAATGCACCATGGGTAATACACAGGGAAGGAGTTGGAATAGGAGGAGAAGGTTGGGGAGAGATGTAAATCTAATGCACCATGGGTAATACACAGGGAAGGAGTTGGAATAGGAGGAGAAGATTGGGGAGAGATGTAAATCTAATGCACCATGGGTAATACACAGGGAAGGAGTTGGAATAGGAGGAGAAGGTTGAGGAGAGATGTAAATCGAATGCACCATGGGTAATACACAGGGAAGGAGTTGGAATAGGAGGAGAAGGTTGAGGAGAGATGTAAATCTAATGCACCATGGGTAATACACAGGGAAGGAGTTGGAATAGGAGGAGAAGGTTGGGGAGAGATGTAAATCTAATGCACCATGGGTAATACACAGGGAAGGAGTTGGAATAGGAGGAGAAGGTTGGGGAGAGATGTAAATCTAATGCACCATGGGTAATACACAGGGAAGGAGTTGGAATAGGAGGAGAAGGTTGGGGAGGATGGCGGGAAGAGTTAGGGAGAGACATAAATATGCATAATCAGGAAAGATGACTAAAACTGGTATTCATGTATATTAACAAGGGTGATAGTGTAATCATTAGAGATATAGAGAGATTTATTTATTTAAACTTTATTTAACCAGGTAGGCAAGTTGAGAACAAGTTCTCATTTACAACTGCAACCTGGCCAAGATAAAGCAAAGGAGTTCAACACATACAACAACACAGAGTTACACATGGAGTAAAACAAACATACAGTCAATAATACAGTAGAAAAATAAGTCTATATACAATGTCAGCAAATGAGGTGAGATAAGGGAGGTAAAGGCAAAAAAGGCCATGGTGGCAAAGTAAATACAATACAGCAAGTATAACACTGGAATGGTTGATTTGCAGTGGAAGAATGTGCAAAGTAGAGATAGAAATAATGGGGTGCAAAGGAGCTAAATAAATAAATAAATAACTACAGTAGAGAAAGAGGTAGTTGTTTGGGCTAAATTATATATGTGCTATGTACAGGTGCAGTAATATGTGAGCTGCTCTGACAGCTTGTGCTTAAAGCTAGTGAGGGAGATAAGTGTTTCCAGTTTCATAGATTTTTGTAGTTCATTCCAGTCATTGGCAGCAGAGAACTGGAAGGAGAGGCGGCCAAAGGAGGAATTGGTTTTGGGGGTGACCGGAGAGATATATCTGCTGGAGCGCGTGCTACAGGTGGGTGCTGCTATGGTGACCAGCGAGCTGAGATAAGGGGGGACTTTACTAAGCAGGGTCTTGTAGATGACCTGGAGCCAGTAGATTTGGCGACGAGTATGAAGCGAGGGCCAGCCAACGAAAGCGTACAGGTCGCAATGGTGGGTAGTATATGGGGCTTTGATGACAAAACGGATGGCACTGTGATAGACTGCATCCTATTTATTGAGTAGGGTATTGGAGGCTATTTTGTAAATGACATCGCCGAAGTCGAGGATCGGTAGGATGGTCAGTTTTACAAGGGTATGTTTTGCAGCATGAGTGAAGGATGCTTTGTTGGAGATGTTTGATGTGAGTCTGGAAGGAGAGTTTACAGTCTAACCAGACACCTAGGTATTTGTAGTTGTCCACATATTATAAGTCAGAACCGTCCAGAGTAGTGATGTTGGAAGGGCGGGCAGGTGCAGGCAGCGATCGGTTGAAGAGCATGCATTTAGTTTTACTTGTATAAAAGAGCAATTGGAGGCCACGGAAGGAGAGTTGTATGGCATTGAAGCTCGTCTGGAGGGTTGTTAACACAGTGTCCAAAGAAGGGCCAGAAGTATACAGAATGGTGTCGTCTGCGTAGAGGTGGATCAGAGACTCACCAGCAGCAAGAGCGACATCATTGATGTATACAGAGAAGAGAGTCGGTCCAATAATTGAACCCTGTGGCACCTCAATAGAGACTGCCAGAGGCCCTGACAACAGGCCCTCCGATTTGACACATTGAACTCTATCAGAGAAGTAGTTGGTGAACCAGGAGGGGCAATCATTTGAGAAACCAAGGCTGTCGAGTCTGCCGATGAGGATGTGGTGATTGACAGAGTCGAAAGTCTTGGCCAGGTCAATGAATTTTGGATAGGATTTTGGATTGAGCTGTGAATGGGGGGCATTGTGTTTAGCTCTCCCATAAGGTATACGTTTGATGGCAGTACTGTTGTTTTTGTTCCTGGAATCACTGTGTAAATAAACACCCTGAAGACAGAAGAACTGCTGTGGCTACGACATCTTTTTATTTTGACAGAGGTTAGGTTTTCCAGTACAGCCTTCTGGCCTACTCTACGTGATAGAGGTTAGGTTTTCCAGTACAGCCTTCTGGCCTACTCTACGTGATAGAGGTTAGGTTTTCCAGTATAGCCTTCTGGCCTACTCTACGTGATAGAGGTTAGGTTTTCCAGTATAGCCTTCTGGCCTACTCTACGTGATAGAGGTTAGGTTTTCCAGTATAGCCTTCTGGCCTACTCTACGTGACAATGAATACGGCTGCACAGTATTGTTTCTTTTCGATGGCGGTTAAGAGATATCGTTTAGGACCTTGAGCATGGCTGAGGTGCAACCATGACCAGTTCTGAAACCAGATTGCATAGCGGAGAAGGTATGTTGGAATTCGAAATGGTCGGTAATCTGTTTGTTGACTTGGCTTTCGAAGACCTTAGAAAGGCAGGGTAGGATAGATATAGGTCTGTAGCAGTGTGGGTCAAGAGTGTCCCCCCCTTTGAAGAGGGGGATGACCGCAGCTGCTTTCCAATCTTTGGGAATCTTTGGGAAGAGAGGTTGAACAGGCTAGTAATAGGGGTGGCAACAATTTCGGCAGATAATTTTAGAAAGAAAGGGTCCAGATTGTCTAGCCCGGCTGATTTGTAGGGGTCCAGATTTTGCAGCTCTTTCAGAACATCAGCTGACTGGATTTGGGAGAAGGAGAAATGGGGAAGGCTTGGGTGAGTTGCTGTGGGGGGTGCAGTACTGTTGACCGGGGTATGGGTATCCAGGTGGAAAGCATGGCCAGCCGTAGAAAAATGCTTATTGAAATTCTCAATTATAGTGGATTTATCGGTGGTGACAGTGTTTCCTATCTTCAGTGCAGTGGGCAGCTGGGAGGAGGTGTTCTTATTCTCCATGGACTTTACAGTGACCCGGAACTTTTTTGAGTTTGTGTTGCAGGAAGCAAATTTCTGCTTGAAAAAGCTAGCCTTGGCTGTTTTAACTGCCTGTGTATATTGGTTTCTAGCTTCCCTGAAAAGTTGCACATCACGGGGGCTGTTCAATGCTAATGCAGAACACCATAGGATGTTTTTGTGTTGGTTAAGGGCAGTCAGGTCTGGAGATAACCAAGGGCTATATCTGTTCCTGGTTCTAAATTTCTTGAAAGGGGCATGCTTATTTAACATGGTGAGGAAGGCATTTTAAAAAAAATAACCAGGCATCCTCTACTGACGGGATGAGATCAATATCCTTCCAGGATACCCCGGCCAGGTCAATTAGAAAGGCCTGCTCGCTGAAGTGTTTCAGGGAGCATTTGTCAGTGATGAGTGGAGGTCGTTTGACCGCTGACCCATTACGGATGCAGGCAATGAGGCAGTGATCGCTGAAATCTTGGTTGAAAACAGCAGAGGTGTATTTAGAGGGCAAGTTGGTTAGGATGATATCTATGAGGGTGCCCGTGTTTACGGCTTTGGGGAGGTTCATTGATCATTTGTGTGAGATTGAGGGCTTAGATTGTAGGATGGCTGGGGTGTTAAGCATGTTCCAGTTTAGGTCGCCTTGCAGCACGAGCTCTGAAGATAGATGGGGGGGCAATCATTTCACATATGGTGTCCAGAGCACAGCTGGGGGCAGAGGGTGGTCTATAGCAGGCGGCAACGGTGAGAGACTTGTTTTTAGAGATGTGGATTTTAAAAGTAGAAGTTCAAATTGTTTGGGTACAGACCTGGATAGTAGGACAGAACTCTGCAGGCTATCTTTGGAGTAGATTGCAACACCGCCCCCTTTGCCCGTTCTATCTTGTCTGAAAATGTTGTAGTTAGGGATGAACATTTCAGAATTTTTGGTGGTCTTCCTATGCCAGGATTCAGACACGGCTAGAACATCCGGGTTGGCAGAGTGAGCTAATGCAGTGAATAAAGCAAACTTAGGGAGGAGGCTTCTAATGTTAACATGCATGAAACCAAGGCTTTTACAGTTACAGAAGTCATTAAAAGAGAGCGCCTGGGGAGTAGGAGTGGAGCTAGGCACTGCAGGGCCTGGATTCACCTCTACATCACCAGAGGAACACAGGAAGAGTAGGATAAGGGTACGGCTAAAAGCTATGAGAACTGGTCGTCTAGAACGTCTGGAACAGAGAGTAAAAGGAGGTTTCTCGGGTAAAATATATATAAAATAGCTTCAAGGTGTAATGTACAGACAAAGGTATGGTAGGATGTGAATACAGTGGAGGTAAACCTAGGTATTGAGTGATGATGAGAGAGATATTGTCTCTAGAAACATCATTGAAACCATGTGATGTCATCGCATGTGTGGGTGGTGGAACTGCAAGGTTGGATAAGCTATCGTGAGCAGGGCTAGAGGCTCTACAGTGAAATAAGCCAATAAACACTAACCAGAACAGCAATGGACAAGGCATATTGACATTAAGGAGAGGCATGTTTAGTCGAGTGATCATAAGGGTCCAGTGAGTAGTGAGGTTGGTTGGGGTCACGGCGATTCAGACAGCTAGCCGGGCCATCGGTAGCAAGCTAGCAGAGAATGGAGGTCTGTTTTTAGCCACCTCGTGCATTTCCGTTTGTAGATTAGTGGGGTTCCGTGTGGTAGAGGGGATCAATCCAATTGGAAAAATAAATATAGTTATAGTGACCCAAGAAAAATTGTCCGATAGACCTATTCAGATAGCAGCCGATAAGACAGCTAACGATTAGCGGGCCGCAGATGGCCGTTCAGGTAACGTCGCGACGGAGTGGACAGTTGGATAACTCCCTCGGGCAGATAACGTCGGTAGTCCAGTCCTGAAGGCCCGGTGGGGCTCCGCGTCCGTAGTAAAACGGGTCCGGATAGGTGATTGTAGCCCAGGAGTGGCTGATGGAACTCTTCAGCTGGCTAGCTCCGGAATAATTGATGTTTGCTCCTGGATTGACGTAAACCATTAGTCACACGGATAGCAGCTAGCGAGCTGCGAGATCCAGGTGTAAATGTCCAGAGATTGCGGTTGAAATCCAGGGGATATGTAGAGCAAAATAGGTCCGGAATGTTCTGGTCTGAGTCGCGTTGTACAAAACTGGCGATAGATTTTCGAGCTAAAGTATAGCTGATGACCACAAACCGTGGTTAGCAGAATACTAACGTTAGCCAGTAAACTGGCTAGCTTCTGGTTAGCTACTGGTTAGCTTCTGGCTAGCTTCTGGTTAGCTTCTGGTTAGCCTCTGGTTAGCCTCTGGTTAGCTTCTATAGTGGATTTCAGATTTGAGGTAAGTAATACTTTTTTTTTTAATTGGTGAGGCGGGTTGCAGGAGAATGTTTTGAAGTTGAGTTTTTGTAAAAGAAAATATATAAAAGATATGCGAAGAAGGGTTTAATTATATATATATACTGACTGCTATGCCATCTTGGGATACATATAGAGAGATAGAGAGATAGAGAGATTTGGAGATATGGAGATATAGAGATATGAAGATATGGAGATATGAAAATATAGAGATATAGAGATATGGAGAAATATATATAGATATATAGAGATATGGAGATATGGAAATATAGAGATATAGAGATATGGAGAAATATATATAGATATATAGAGATATGGAGATATGGAAATATAGAGATATAGAGATATGGAGAAATATATATAGATATATAGAGATATGGAGATATGGAAATATAGAGATATAGAGATATGGAGAAATATATATAGATATATAGAGATATGGAGATATGGAAATATAGAGATATAGAGATATGGAGAAATATATATAGATATATAGAGATATGGAGATATAGAGATATAGAGAAATATATATAGATATATAGAGATATGGAGATATGGAGATATAGAGATATGGAGAAATATATATAGATATATAGAGATATGGAGATATGGAAATATAGAGATATAGAGATATGGAGATATAGAGATATAGAGATATAGAGATATTGAGAAATATATATAGATATATAGAGATATAGAGATATAGAGATATAGAGATATAGAGAAATATATATAGAGATATAGAGATATAGAGATATAGAAATATGGAGATATAGAGATATAGAGATATAGAGAAATATATATAGATATATAGAGATAGAGATATAGAGATATAGAGATATAGAGATATAGAGATATAGAGAAATATATATAGATATATAGAGATATAGAGATATAGAGATATAGAGATATAGAGAAATATATATAGATATATAGAGATATGGAGATATGGAGATATAGAGATATAGAGATATGGAGATATGGAGATATAGAGATATAGAGATATGGAGATATAGAGATATAGAAATATAGAGAAATATATATAGATATATAGAGATATGGAGATATGGAGATATAGAGATATAGATATATAGAGATATGGAGATATGGAGATATAGAGATATGGAGATATAGAAATTTGGCGAAATGGAGATATAGAGATATAGAGATATGGAAACTCTGAGATGTTGTAACAATACAGAGGCGGATGCAAGATGCAAGCAACGATGGTTTAATGAATACAGGTTACAGCAGCAACAGGACAGACAGACTGTACTCAGACGGAATCCGACCCAGGGACTAGGGCGCATCCTCCTATGTGAGCGTGCTGAGAAACCCAGGGGAGAGTGTCCGGATGGGTAGGAAGGAGCACAGCAGATAATCCACACAAGGGTGGCGAGAGATGAGTACGGACACACGACACAACCTCAGGGAAGTAACAACGATCTGACAACAAGAAACACTGGTTACAGAACATATAAAGGGAAGATAAGTGATTCCAGCTGGCGCAGACAATCAGGCCGAGATTGGGAACCACGCCCACACAAACACGGGAGAGAGAGATAGAGAGAGAGAGAAAAGGAGGCAGTGGATTCATGAACCGTGACAATACCCCCCCCCCTAGGAACGCCTCTTGGCGTTCCCAGGCGAATTTACCTGTCGATTGAAATCATCGATAAGGGAGTGATCCAGAATGTCCCTAGCAGGTACCCAACTTCTCTCCTCCGGGCCGTAACCCTCCCAGTCCACCAGGTACTGGAATCCGCGTCCCCTCCTTCTAGAGTCCAAAATACGATTGACAGAAAAGGTGGGTTCCCCATCAACAAGTCGTGGCAGCGGGGGAACCGGGACCGGTGGGTTAATGCGTGCCTGAAACACAGGTTTTATTTTAGACACATGAAAGGTAGGATGAATTCTCCTATACGCCGGAGGAAGCTGGAGCCGGACCGCCACCGGACTAATGATCCTGGTGACTTTGAACGGGCCGATAAATTTGGGGGCAAGCTTGTTCGAAACGGATCGGAGTGGAATGTTCTTAGTAGAAAGCCACACTCTTTGGCCAACGACGTATACCGGAGGCTTCGACCGGTGGCGATCGGCCTTAGTCTTGGTGCGCGCCCCCACCCGGAGAAGAGTCTCACGGGCTCTGCTCCATGCGTGACGGCACCTCTGGATAAAAGCGTGAGCGGAGGGAACAGACACCTCGGACTCCGTACTGGGAAAGATAGGTGGCTGGTAACCTAAACTACACTCAAACGGAGAGAGACCCGTGGCTGCCACTGGCAACGAATTGTGAGCGTACTCAACCATAGAGAGTTGTTGACTCCAGGAAGAGGGATTCTTAGAAACCAAACATCGCAACACTCTCTCCAAATCTTGGTTGGCCCTCTCCGCTTGACCGTTGCTCTGGGGATGAAACCCTGAAGACAGGCTGACACTCGCTCCCAGTAACCTACAAAACTCTTGCCAAAACTTGGACACAAATTGGGGCCCCCTGTCAGAAACTACGTCCATCGGCAGACCATGTAAGCGAAAGACGTGATCCACGACAGTTACCGCTGTCTCCTTGGCAGATGGTAATTTAGGCAAGGGAATAAAATGAGCCGCCTTCGAGAACCGGTCCACCACGGTCAGAACAACCGTCTTGCCCTGGGAGGGCGGGAGGGCGGTAACAAAATCTAGCGCGATGTGGGACCAGGGTCTCGAAGGGACCGACAGCGGTTGGAGTAACCCATCTGGGGGTCGATTAGAAGTCTTCCCAGTGGCACAAACCGAGCAAGCCAAGACAAAACTGTGAATGTCACGAGCCATCAGTGGCCACCAAAAGCGTTGCTTAACCAAAAAGCTAGTGCGACTGACTCCTGGATGACACGCTACGTTGGAGCAATGCCCCCACCGAATAACATCAGACCGACACCCCTCAGGCACAAACAACCGATTAGGCGGGCAACCGGGCGGAGGCGTTACCCCTTCTAAGGCCGTTTTGACCCTCGATTCAACCTCCCATGTGAGTGTGGAGACCACTAGGGTCCCGGGTAGGATGCACTCGGGAGTGGATGGGCGTTCGGAATGGTCAAAAATGCGAGAAAGGGAATCGGGTTTGACATTCTTGGAACCCGGGCGATACGAGAGAGAGAAGTCAAAACGTCCGAAAAAGAGTGCCCACCGCGCCTGCCTGGAGTTGAGTCGCTTGGCGGTTCTGATATATTCCAAATTTTTGTGATCGGTCCAAACTATAAAAGGTACCCCCGAACCCTCTAACCAATGGCGCCACTCCTCCAGTGCTAACTTCACTGCCAACAACTCTCTGTTGCCAATGTCGTAGTTGCGTTCCGCAGGTGATAACCGATGGGAAAGGAACGCGCAAGGGTGCATCTTGTCGTCAGAAGAGGAACGTTGGGAAAGTACCGCACCTACCCCCACCTCTACCACGAACTGACGCGAGGGATCGGGGGTACCTTTTATAGTTTGGACCGATCACAAAAATTTGGAATATATCAGAACCGCCAAGCGACTCAACTCCAGGCAGGCGCGGTGGGCACTCTTTTTCGGACGTTTTGACTTCTCTCTCTCGTATCGCCCGGGTTCCAAGAATGTCAAACCCGATTCCCTTTCTCGCATTTTTGACCATTCCGAACGCCCATCCACTCCCGAGTGCATCCTACCCGGGACCCTAGTGGTCTCCACACTCACATGGGAGGTTGAATCGAGGGTCAAAATGGCCTTAGAAGGGGTAACGCCTCCGCCCGGTTGCCCGCCTAATCGGTTGTTTGTGCCGGAGGGGTGTCGGTCCGATGTTATTCGGTGGGGGCATTGCTCCAACGTAGCGTGTCATCCAGGAGTCAGTCGCACTAGCTTTTTGGTTAAGCAACGCTTTTGGTGGCCACTGATGGCTCGTGACATTCACAGTTTTGTCTTGGCTTGCTCGGTTTGTGCCACTGGGAAGACTTCTAATCGACCCCCAGATGGGTTACTCCAACCGCTGTCGGTCCCTTCGAGACCCTGGTCCCACATCGCGCTAGATTTTGTTACCGCCCTCCCGCCCTCCCAGGGCAAGACGGTTGTTCTGACCGTGGTGGACCGGTTCTCGAAGGCGGCTCATTTTATTCTTACCGGGAGGAGAGTAGATGATGAGGTCTTCTCTGTGGTGACACCACCCGATAGTAGCCTCATTCTTACTACCGGGCCTAATCTTTTACCGGGCAGGAGTGGATAAAGTGGCCCGCTCTACCACAGTAGAGACAGAGTCCTTGGGATCTCCGCCTCTCCCTCTCTTCCCGGGAGAGGCGAGCTCTCTCCAGCTGCATGGGTTCGTGAGCGGAGGTTGAACTGGCCGTGTTCCCGCCGCTGGCATGCCAGCCCTCCGTGTCGTTATACGGTCTGTTAGGGCATGCTCGGCGGCCAACACGACTCAGACGAGCGTCGACCCTCAAGGCTAGTTCCACTAGTCCATTTAAACTCCTGGGAAGGTCCAGAACATAAATCTCCTTCTGGATCCGGTCCTCCAGCCCATGCAGGAACATGTCCCACTGCGCCTCCTCGTTCCACTGACACTCTGCGGCCAGAGTGCGGAATTGGATGGAGTATTCCGATACTGAACGGTCTCCTTGGCGAAGGTCAGCGAGTAGTCTGGCCGCCTCCTTACCCGCCACGGCCCGATCGAAGACCCTTCTCATCTCCTCGGAGAGTGTCTGGAAAGAGGTGCAGCATGGGTCCTGGTTCGCCCACACCGCCGTTCCCCAAAGAGCCGCTTTGCCTGATAGCAGTGTGAGTACGAATGCTACCTTAGACTGTTCACGGTTGAAGGTCTGTGGCTGCAACGAGAAATGCATGGAACATCTCGTAAGAAAAGCTCTGCAATAGTCAGGATCACCTGAATAACCCTCTGGTGTCGGTAGCCGTGGCTCTAGCTGGGAATCCGGCTCTGGCGGGGCGGGTTGAACTGCCGGTGTAGGTGGCGCAGCGAGACCCCTCAGATGTTGTAATTGTTGGGTCAGCTGGGATACCTGCGTCGCAATGGCTTGTACTTCTCGACCTGTGCTGGAGATGTTCTCCTCTTGTTGATCCATTCTCGTGATAATACGGGAAATGAATTCGGTCAGACTCGTTGAACTCGCTGCATCCATGGTCTGGTCAGATCGTTCTGTAACAATACAGAGGCGGATGCAAGATGCAAGCAACGATGGTTTAATGAATACAGGTTACAGCAGCAACAGGACAGACAGACTGTACTCAGACGGAATCCGACCCAGGGACTAGGGCGCATCCTCCTATGTGAGCGTGCTGAGAAACCCAGGGGAGAGTGTCCGGATGGGTAGGAAGGAGCACAGCAGATAATCCACACAAGGGCGGCGAGAGATGAGTACGGACACACGACACAACCTCAGGGAAGTAACAACGATCTGACAACAAGAAACACTGGTTACAGAACATATAAAGGGAAGATAAGTGATTCCAGCTGGCACAGACAATCAGGCCGAGATTGGAAACCACGCCCACACAAACACGGGAGAGAGAGAGAGAGAGAGAGAGAGAGAGAGAAAAGGAGGCAGTGGATTCATGAACCGTGACAGATGTATCCAAAGGAGGCAATATATGAATTACATTTTTTAAAATTTTAATTATAAAGGGACCTAACACATAGTTCAGCTTAGTAAAAATACAAGGGAAATTAATGATGAGAGGGAAAATAAGTATTCACATTCACATACATATTTACTCATATACATGCAGGTGAGCATGTCCATTTGTATAAAACATAAAACGGTGCATTGTTTTGATTCCAATGTGTTAGCCATATGGGCTAACTATGGAAACCAATGGTGTGTGAATCAACACCACAGGTGATATGAGCCACATAACCGTATCATCTTTGTGTGAAGAGCATTTGAACAACAAGAAAAGAAAGGCTTGATATGTCACTGCTTTGGTGGGAACTGAAATAAAATATGGCCTTCTATTATCGGTCATTGAACCCACTCAACAGTCTAAATGGGAAGACCTTACTATGAGAGAAGCACATTCTAATGAATGGAGAGAGAAGATGCAGAGAGAGAGAGAACAGAGAGGGAAAGAACAGAGAGGAAGAGAGAAAGAGAGGAAGGAAGCAGGGCCAGAGAACAAGCAATGACATCTGTAATAGTGTCTGTGTTTACACAGTCTTTTAGCTGACTATGATGTCATCAGACGGAGACAGCCAGTGCTGTCAGTAGACCAGTAGAGTGTACCACTTAGGCCTGACGATGAACTTCAAAGAGACTGTATGAGTAATGGTTTGGTGTGTTTGTGCATGTTCGTGAGTGTGTGTGTGTGTGAGTGTTTGCCAACAGATACTGTTGAACATGGAACCACATACAAGACCAGGGCAGCACTCAATACTGCCCATGGTCACTGCCTCAGAATGGATATCTGTCAGGCACATGACAATGACCCTTTCATTTAGCGGTGTCGCAGTGAAATCAATCCCCCCAATTGGGAGGTGGAAGAATGAATGGGCGGACTGCTGAGAATGAGGTAATGATCACGAAGACAGTGGAGATTGATTGAGTAATCACCCCTATTCATTTCAACATGAATTGCTGGGGAGAAAATGCATTTCCCAGAGGGTGACTGTGTGTGTGTGTGTGTGTGTGTGTGTGTGTGTGTGTGTGTGTGTGTGTGTGTGTGTGTGTTTGTGTGTGTGTGTGTGTGTGTGTGTGTGTGTGTGTGTGTGTGTGTGTGTGTGTGTGTGTGTGTGTGTGTGGCATAGTGCATTCTGCGTACTCACAGGGCATTTAGTGATGCTCTGTTCCCATTGGCTCATGCTGACACTCTCCTCCAGGGTGGTACACTTCCTTAACACCAGGTCCCAGCCACAGTAAGGGTCCCTCGCCCCAACACACCCCCTGACAGAGTGGAGAGAGAATAGTGATTGATTGATTAATATATTAAATAATGAGAGAAAAGGAGACAGAAGGAGAGAGGAGGAGACAGAAGTAGAGAGGAGAGAGAAAGAGACAGAAGTAGAGAGAAGGAGACAGAAGGAGACAGAAGGGGGGAGGAGGAGACAGAGGGAGAGAGGAGAGAGGAGGAGAGAGGAGACAGAAGGAGAGAGGAGGAGAGAGGAGAGAGACAGAGGAGAGAGGAGGAGAGAGGAGGAGACAGAATGAGACAGAAGGAGAGAGAAGGAGAGTGGAGGAGACAGAAGGAGAGAGAAGGAGCCAGAAGGAGGGAGGAGACAGAAGGAGAGAGGAGAGAGGAGGAGACAGAAGGAGAGAGAAGAAGACAGAAGGAGACAGAAGGAGAGAGAAAGAGACAGAGGAGGAAACAGAAGGAGAGAGAAGGCAAAAGGAGGAGAGGAGGACAGAAGGAGGAGAGAAGGAGCTAGAAGGAGAGAGAAAGAGAGAGGAGAGAGAAGGAGACAGAAGGAGAGAACTTAAGGAAAGCTTTGACTATGTACAGACTCAGTGAGTATAGCCTTGCTATTGAGAAAGGCTGTCGTAGGCAGACATGGCTCTCAAGAGAAGACAGGCTATGTGCTCACTGCCCACAATATGATGTGGGTCACGTTCTGACCATAGTTCTGTTATTTTATTATTTGTTTTAGTATGGTCAGGGCGTGAGTTGGGGTGGGCAGTCTATGTTTGTTTTGCTATGTTGGTTTTTGTGTTCGGCCTAGTATGGTTCTCAATCAGAGGCAGGTGTCGTTAGTTGCCTGGGTTTCACTTTTGGTTTGTGTGGGTGGTTGTTTGTTTCCGTGTGAGTGTTTGGGCCACACGGTACTGTTTCGGTTTTCGTTTTGTTCTCATCGTTTATTGTTTTATATTTCAGTGTTCAGTTCGTTTTGAATAAATCATCATGAACACTTACCACGCTGCTCTTTGGTCTGATCCTTCTTCCACCTCTGAATGCCGTTACAATGTGGAAACTGAGCTGCACTTCCTAACCTCCTGGCCAATGTATGACCTTATTAGAGACACATATTTCCCTCAGATTACACAGATCCACAAAGAATTAAAAAACAAACCCAATTTCGATAAACTCCCATATCTACTGGGTGAAATACCACAGTGTGCCATCACAGCAGCAAGATTTGTGACCTGTTGCCACAAGAAAAGGGCAACCAGTGAAGAACAAACAACATTGTAAATACAACCCATATTTATGCTTATTTATTTTCCCTTGTGTACTTTAACCATTTGTACATTGTTACAACACTGTATATGTACATAATATGACATTTGTAATGGCTTTATTGTTTTGAAACGTCTGTATGTGTAATGTTTACTGTTCATTTTTATTGTTTATTTCACTTTTGTATATTGTCTACCTCACTTGCTTTGGCAATGTTAACACATGTTACCCATGCCAATAAAGCCCCCTTGAATTGAATTGAGAGGAGAGAATGAGACAAAAGGAGAGAGGAGACAGAAGGAGAAAGGGGAGAGGAGGAGAGAGCAGGAGACAGAAGGAGACAGGAGGAGACAGGAGGAGAGAGAAGAAGAGAGAAAGAGAAAAAAAGAGAGGAGGACAGAAGGAGAGAGAAAGACAGAGGAGGAGAGAGAAGGAGATAGAAGGCAAGAGGAGGAGACAGAAGGAGACAGGAGGAGACAGGAGGAGAGAGAAGAAGAGAGAAAGAGAAAAAAAAGAGAGGAGAGGAGAGAGGAGGAAACAGAAGGAGAGAGAAGGAGAGAAAAGGAGAGAGAGAAAGACAGAGGAGGAGAGAGAAGGAGATAGAAGGCAAGAGGAGGAGACAGAAGGAGACAGGAGGAGACAGGAGGAGAGAGAAGAAGAGAGAAAGAGAAAAAAAGAGAGGAGGACAGAAGGAGAGAGAAGGAGATAGAAGGATAGAGAATGAGACAGAAGAAGAGAGAAGGAGAGAGGAGGAGTCAGAAGGAGAGAGGAGGAGAGAGGAGAGAGAAGGAGACAGGAGGATAGAGAATGAGACAGAAGAAGAGAGAAGGAGAGAGGAGGAGTCAGAAGGAGAGAGGAGGAGAGAGGAGAGAGAAGGAGACAGAAGGATAGAGAATGAGACAGAAGAAGAGAGAAGAAGAGAGAAGGAGAGAGAAGGAGAGAGGAGGAGGAAGAAAGAGAGAGAAGGACAGAAGGAAAGAGGAGGAGACAGAAGGAGAGAGAAGTAGAGAGGAGGAGAGAGAAGGAAAGAGGAGGAGGCAGATGGAGAGAGGAGGTGAGAGAAGGAGAAAGGACGTGAGAGGAGGAGAGAGGAAAGATATAGTATAATGTGACATCATCAATTGTGAAAAGCTTGTTCAAGAGTCATGTTCTGATCTGGAAACTTTATAGGCAAATGATTCAGATTTCTCTCTATGTTGGGCCATGTACAGTCAAAATACCTGAAGCATGTATTTGAGTGTCTACATATTTTCTGCTTAAAAACAAACTATTTTCACAATACAGATTTGTCATGGGACCAGACAAATAGCAGCTTTTTCAGGTCTGTGTATGGGAGGATTCAAGCACCATCAATTACCTGATGTCTCTTTCTGTAATGCCAAAAAGAGAGCAGTGTCACAACACACACAACACAGACTGATCTCTGAGACACAACTCAGACTGATCTCTGATCCACAACACAACACAGACTGATCTCTTATACACAACACAACACAGACTGATCTCTTATACACAACACAGACTGATCTCTGAGACACAACACAGACTGATCTCTTATACACAACACAGACTGTTCTCTGATACACAACACAGACTGATCTCTGATACACAACACAGACTGATCTCTGATACACAACACAGACTGATCTCTAATACACAACACAGACTGATCCCTGATACACAACACAACACAGACTGATCTCTGATACACAACACAGACTGATCTCTGATACACAACACAGACTGATCTCTAATACACAACACAGACTGATCCCTGATACACAACACAACACAGACTGATCTCTGATACACAACACAGACCGATCTCTAAGACACAACACAGACTGATCTCTGATACACAACACAGACTGATCTCTAAGACACAACACAGACTGATCCCTGATACACAACACAGACTGATCTCTGAGACACAACACAGACTGATCTCTGAGACACAACACAGACTGTTCTCTGATACACAACACAGACTGATCTCTAAGACACAACACAGACTGATCTCTGAGACACAACCCAACACAGACTGTTCTCTGATACACAACACAACACAGACTGATCTCTAAGACACAACACAGACTGATATCTGACACACAACAAAGACTATACTCTAAGACACAACACAACACAGACTGATCCCTAATACACAACACAGACTGATCTCTGACACACAACACAGACTGATATCAGATACACAACACAGACTGATCTCTGAGACACAACACAGACTGATCCCTGATACACAACACAACACAGACTGATCTCTGAGACACAACACAGACTGATCCCTGATACACAACACAACACAGACTGATCCCTAATACACAACACAGACTGATCTCTGACACACAACACAGACTGATATCAGATACACAACACAGACTGATCTCTGAGACACAACACAGACTGATCCCTGATACACAACACAACACAGACTGATCTCTGAGACACAACACAGACTGATATCAGATACACAACACAGACTGATCCCTGATACACAACACAGACTGATCTCTGAAACACAACTCAGACTGATCTCTGAAACACAACTCAGACTGATATCTGATACACAACACAGACTGATCTCTAATACACAACACAGACTGATCTCTGATCTCTGAGACACAACACAGACTGATCCCTGATACACAACACAACACAGACTGATCTCTGAGACACAACACAGACTGATATCAGATACACAACACAGACTGATCCCTGATACACAACACAGACTGATCTCTGAAACACAACTCAGACTGATCTCTGATACACAACACAACACAGACTGATCTCTGATACACAACACATAATGATCTCTGATACACAACACAACACAGACTGATCTCTGAAACACAACTCAGACTGATATCTGATACACAACACAGACTGATCTCTAATACACAACTCAGACTGATCTCTGAGATAGACAGATAGTAACAGCTGGTAATAGCCTAAGAGGCTCCCAGCGCATGTGGGACATAATGGTGATATATTATGTACTGTCGCACACACACACACACACACACACACACACACACACACACACACACACACACACACACACACACACACACACACACACACACACACACACACACACACACACACACACACACAGATTGGTGAAAACACACACACACAAACACAGAACGTATGTCAGAAGTAAAAAAATATACAATGTATGATGATCTCTTTCAGCCCCAGGTGTTATCATGATTCTCCTACAGCCCCAGGTGTTATCATGTATCTCCTACAGCCCCAGGTGTTATCATGATTCTCCTACAGCCCCAGGTGTTATCATGTATCTCCTACAGCCTCAGGTGTTATTCTCCTCAGGTGTTATCATGATTCTCCTACAGCCCCAGGTGTTATCATGTATCTCCTACAGCCCCTGGTGTTATCATGATTCTCCTACAGCCCCAGGTGTTATCATGTATCTCCTATAGCCCCAGGTGTTATCATGTAGCTCCTACAGCCCCAGGTGTTATCATGTATCTCCTACAGCCCCAGGTGTTATCATGTAGCTCCTACCGCCCCAGGTGTTATCATGTATCTCCTACATTCCCAGGTGTTATCATGTATCTCCTACAGCCCCAGGTGTTATCATGTATCTCCTACAGCCCCAGGTGTTATCATGTAGCTCCTACCGCCCCAGGTGTTATCATGTATCTCCTACATGTATCTCCTACAGCCCCAGGTGTTATCATGTATCTCCTACAGCCCCAGGTGTTATCATGTATCTCCTACAGCCCCAGGTGTTATCATGTATCTCCTACAGCCCCAGGTGTTATCATGTATCTCCTACAGCCCCTGGTGTTATCATGTATCTCCTACAGCCCCAGGTGTTATCATGTATCTCATACAGCCCCTGGTGTTATCATGTATCTCCTACAGCCCCAGGTGTTATCATGTATCTCCTACAGCCCCAGGTGTTATCATGTATCTCCTACAGCCCCAGGTGTTATCATGTATCTCCTACAGCCCCAGGTGTTATCATGTATCTCCTACAGCCCCAGGTGTTATCATGTATCTCCTACAGCCCCTGGTGTTATCATGTATCTCCTACAGCCCCAGGTGTTATCATGTATCTCCTACAGCCCCTGGTGTTATCATGTATCTCCTACAGCCCCTGGTGTTATCATGTATCTCCTACAGCCCCTGGTGTTATCGTGTATCTCCTACAGCCCCAGGTGTTATCATGTATCTCCTACAGCCCCAGGTGTTATCATGTATCTCCTACAGCCCCAGGTGTTATCATGTATCTCCTACAGCCCCTGGTGTTATCATGTATCTCCTACAGCCCCAGGTGTTATCATGTATCTCCTACAGCCCCTGGTGTTATCATGTATCTCCTACAGCCCCTGGTGTTATCATGTATCTCCTACAGCCCCTGGTGTTATCGTGTATCTCCTACAGCCCCAGGTGTTATCATGTATCTCCTACAGCCCCAGGTGTTATCATGTATCTCCTACAGCCCCAGGTGTTATCATGTATCTCCTACAGCCCCAGGTGTTATCATGTATCTCCTACAGCCCCACGTGTTATCATGTATCTCCATTTATCTAAACCCCGAGAATAACTTATTTCTCTGTGAGATTAAATCTGTACGTCTCTTCATCTATATTAATGAAATGATGAACTATTGTTTTTCCAACTCTCTTCATTGGAGTTGATAGTCTCCATGCTCCAGTGACTCTGTCTCTGTAAAGCATTGCAGTACGTCCCAAATGACAACCTATTCCATATAGTGTGCACTTTTTTTTGACCAGAGCCCTATCAATAAGTAGTGAACAAAACAGGTAATAGGGTCCCATTTAGGATGCAAGCCTTATCTCTGTGAGTCATGCATGGGTCTACTGTTATCCTTGGCAGTGTGCTCCATATCCAGGTCTGTGCTCTGAACGATCTGCTTTCCCTCGGTCAGATATTCAATACGTCTCACTAACACACTCCCACTACAACAGCCACAGCAGCTGAGGGGACAAGAAGGTACAAGTATATTACATTGGCATCATGCCAGGTCCACTATATAATTGAAGTAATTTGCTTGTAACAACTCTGTAACTACCTGTAGTTGAGTAGGAGTAGTGTATGTGTGTTGGTGTGCGGTTGGGTCTTGCCTGAGACCTGAAGCTGACATGGTTTTGCGTCGCCTGTCTGTGTGTGTACTCACTCTCTGGTCTTGTGAAAGTCGCATCTCATCAGTGGTATCTTGATGACTTGGTCCCTGACGCCGACATACAGTTCACTGCTGCTGTGCAGGATCAGGAGGCTTCTGATTGGCTGTTTCCTCCTGGGCGGAAACAACTCAATCTCATCCAATAGACAGCTGCCCATGGTCTGGTTCAGAGGAGACAGGACCTTACGGATGGTGCCATAGTCTGGATGGAGAGGAGAGAGTGAGAAAATGTCATCATCAGAGAGGAAAAGGAAGAGGAGGTTGAGATGAAGCAGGTAAGGGCCTCCCGGGTGGCGCAGTGGTTAAGTGCGCTGTACTGCAGCGCCAGCTGTACCACCAGAGACCCTGGGTTCCCGCCCAGGCACTCATCGCGCACCAGTGACTCCTGTGGCGGGCCGGGCGCAGTGCACGCTAACCAAGGTTGCCAGGTGCACTGTGTTTCCTCCGACACATTGGTGCGGCTGACTTCCGGGTTGGATGCGCGCTGGGTTAAGAAGCAGTGCGGCTTGGTTGGGTTGTATATCAGAGGACGCATGGCTTTCAACCTTTGTCTCTCCCGAGCCCGTACGGGAGTTGTAGCGATGAGACTAGATAGTAGCTACTAAACAATTGGATACCACGAAATTGGGGAGAAAAAGGGGTAAAAATTCAACAAAAAAGAGATGAAGCAGGTAAACAAAAAAAAGAGAGATATTATGGATCAAAATGGAATAAATAAAGTATTGTTCTTCTTCAAAGGGAGTGAATGAGGGAGAGGGAGAGTCACAATTGACTCCATCTTTGCCAAAGTTACAACATCCCCAATGAACTACTTCCTGCATCTTACTCTAAGTATCTAAACTGGAGTGTTTTTTGACATGGTAAATTCTGCCGTCATAGGAAGTCTTGATTTACTGATGATCTCAGCAATCCCAAATCAAATCAAAGTTTATTTGTCACATGCGCTGAATACAACAGGTGTAGACAGGAAGTCCAGGATCCAGTTGCAGAGGGAGGTGTTTAGTCCCAGGGTCCTTACCTTAACGATGAGATTTGAGGGTAAAATGGTGTTGAACGCTGAGCTGTAGTCAATGAACAGCATTCTCACATAAGTGTTACTTTTGTCCAGGTGGGAAAGGCAGTGTGGAGAGCAATAGAGATTGCATCATCTGTGGATCTGTTGGTGCGGTATGTAAACTGGAGTGGGTCTAGGGTTTCTGGGATAATGGTGTTGATGTGAGCCATTACCAACCTTTCAAAGCACTTCATGGCTACGGACGTGAGTGCTACGGGTCTGTAGTCATTTAGGCAGGTTACCTTAGTGTTCTTGGGCACAGGGACTATGGTGTTCTGCTTGAAACATGTTGGTATTACAGACTTAATCAGGGACATGATGAAAATGTCAGTGAAGACACCTATCAGTTGGTCAGCACATGCCCGGAGCACACGTCCTGGTAATCCATCTGGTATTCCGTCTGGCCCCGCAGCCTTGTGTATGTTGACCTGTTTAACGTTCTTACTCACATTGGTTATGGAGAGCGTGATCACACAGTAATCCGAACAACTGATGGTCTCATGCATGCTTCAGTGTTGCTTGCCTCGACGCGAGCAAAGAAGTTATTAACTCATCTGGTACTCTCTTGTCACTGGGCAGCTCGCGGCTGTGCTTCCCTTTGTAGTGTGTAATAGTTTGCAAGCCCTGCCACATAAGATGAGTGTCGGAGCTGGTGTAGTATGATTCAATCTTAGCCCTGTATTGACGCTTTGCCTGTTTGATGGTTCGTTGCAGGGCATAACAGGATTTCTTGTAAGATTCTGGGTTAGAGTCTGTGACTGACTCTAAGTGACTGAAGTGGTGTACACCTCAATGCCATCGGAAGAATCCCGGAACATGTTCGAGTCTGTGATAGCAAAACAGTCCTGTAGTTTAGCATCAGCTTCATCAGACCACTTTTTTTTATAGCCCGAGTCACTGGTGCTTCCTGTTTTAATTTTTGCTTGTAAGCAGGAATCAGGAGGATAGAGTTGTGGTCGGATTTACCAAATGGAGGGCGTGGGAGAGCTTTGTACGCGTCTCTATGTGTGGAGTACAGGTGATCCCCCTCTTGTTGCACATTTAACATGATGGAAATTTGGTAGAACTGATTTAAGTTTCCCTGCATTAAAGTCTCCGGCCACTAGGAGTGCCGCCTCTGGGTGAGCGGTTTCCTGTTTGCTTATTTCCATATACAGTTGACTGAGTGAGGTCTTAGTGCCAGCATCTGTCTGTGGTGGTAAATAAACAGCCACTAAAGTATAATTGAAAACTCTCTAGGCAAGTAGTGTGGCCTGCAATTTCCAATACTGTAACGGAGACTATCTGTGTCCCGCAGTGTCTCTCTTCAAACTCCATGTATTCCAGATCAGGATAGGAAAATCCCATGTGAATGCCAGTATAGGAAAATCCCATGTGAATGCCAGTATAGGAAAATCCCATTGTGATTGCATAAAATACATAATTTGGAGGCAACTCGAGAAAACATCATCAATTATAGATGTATTTCCTGTGGGGAAATATCTAAAAATGGAACAGTAAGAATTCCTATTCCCAAAACACACAGCTTCAAGATGGTAAAATACAAAGGTAGAGGCCTGCCTGTAGTAGAGTTTTTCACAGATGCAGCAATGGGTCCTTTATAGATCTGGAGGGAAACCAATAACCGAGATACTCAGACATTAATAAGACGGCCTCCCGAGTGGCGCTGTGCATCGCAGTGCCTTAGACTGTGCCACTAGAGATCCTAACTCCTAGCTGTGCCACTAGAGATCCTGGTTCAAATTCAGGCTCTGTCGGAGCTGGCCGTGACCAGGACACCAATGGGGCGGTGAGCAATTGGCCAATCGTCATCTGGGTTAGGGGAGGGTTTGGCCAGAAGGGATGTTTACATTTACATTTACATTTAAGTCATTTAGCAGACGCTCTTATCCAGAGCGACTTACAAATTGGTGCATTCACCTTATGACATCCAGTGGAACAGTAGTGCATCTAAATCTTTTAAGGGGGGTGAGAGGGATTACCTTATCCTATCCTAGGTATTCCTTAAAGAGGTGGGGTTTCAGGTGTCTCCGGAAGGTGGTGATTGACTCCGCTGTCCTGGCGTCGTGAGGGAGTTTGTTCCACCATTGGGGGGCCAGAGCAGCGAACAGTTTTGACTGGGCTGAGCGGGAACTGTACTTCCTCAGTGGTAGGGAGGCGAGCAGGCCAGAGGTGGATGAACGCAGTGCCCTTGTTTGGGTGTAGGGCCTGATCAGAGCCTGGAGGTACTGAGGTACCGTTCCCCTCACAGCTCCGTAGGCAAGCACCATGGTCTTGTAGCGGTGTTCTTGTCCTATCGCGCACTAGCGACTCCTGTGGCGGGCTGGGGGCAGTAAACGCTGACATGGTCGCCAGGTGTACGGTGTTTCGTCCGACACATTGGTGCGGCTGGCGTCCTTGTTAAGCGGGTATTGTGTCAAGAAGCAGTGTGGCTTTGCTGGGATGTGTTTTGGAAAATGCACAGCTCTTGACCTTCGGCCTCTCCTGAATCTGTGCGGGAGTTGCAGCGATGGGAAAAGACTGTAACTACAAATTGGATACTATGAAATTGGGGGAAAAAGGGGTG